>NW_020864388.1:0-37280 GCF_003713205.1 Coffea eugenioides | reverse complement strand
CAGGTTCGGGTATTCATCCCACTGACCCAAGTGAAGGCAGACTCGGGTATTATCCCACCAATCTTGGCAGGTTCGAGTTTTATTCCACTGACCTTTTTTTATATTTATTTCAATGCATGGCAGAATAACGAAAGGTAAGTATTTCGTGTCTACGTCTTTGTCTCGAGTCTCTTCGAAACTTAGACAAAGAGGAACAAATTGTAGACACCAAATTTTTATTTTATTTTGTTATTATTTATTATTTATTATTTATTATGTATTATTTTTATTTTAGTTTTGCTTATTTTTATAAATTAGGTTCATAATTTTTAGGTATTTTACATTAAAATTTTGAAAAAGAAAAAATATGTTTTAATCATTTAAGATTCGATTTCTTTAAAATAAATGTAATTTCTATTAGCAATTAATTTTGTTTGTTTAACCTAAAAAAAATACTATTCCACTTAGCACGCGCACCATTTCCTTCTTTCATACAAGAATGCACGCAGAAAGCAAGGACACGGAGCTGGAACTAGAATGCGATTTTGCTCTTCATCCATTCTGCCCCAAGATTTTCCAGTACATGACAGCTCACCTCAGTGAGAATCATCAGGAAGCATCTAGAGAGATGGATCAAACGGTTCCAAAAAAATGAAAAAAATCCAACTTAAATCTCAGCCTTGGTTCTAAGGGTTTTGATCCATTGGACTCCATATAAAAGCGAAAGAAAAAAGCTGGGGGAAAAGGAGTTGGCGGCTGGAAAGGGAAACCGAGGGGAGAAAGGGGAAGGCTACGGGAGAAAGGAAATTGAGAGTCTTCGGCTGAGTAAAAGGAAAAAGGAGAAAAATAGTAGAAAAAAAAGGCAAGAAAGAAACTAGGGTTGAGGGGTAGCTACAGGAGTTTTCTGTTGGGGGGGGGACTTCAGGAAAGAGAGAAAAGAGGCTTGGTGGCTGGAGAGAAAAAACTGAGAGAGAGCTAGAGGGAGAGCTTCGGCTGGGATAGAGGAAAAAGAGCAACGGATAGAGTGAGAGGGACAGACCGAGAGGAGAAGGAGAGAAGGAGAAACAAAAAAGAAAGCAAGGGGAAAAGAGGAAGCTGCGGAAGAGAGTGAGAAAAACTGAGAAAAGAAAAGAGCTACGGGCTGGGGCTGAGAACAAGGAAGAAGTTTCGGAAAGAGAGGGGTTTTGAGGGAAACAAAAACAGGGGGAGAAAAGGTGGCGGTGGAGAATCAGAGCCTGCTTCAGTGTTGCTATTCTTCCGCCGCTGAGCTTCTCTTTGATGCAGAGGATTCCGTCAGATGCTTTGCAGTTCGCATTGTTAGCGAGTGGGGACTGTTACTTATGGAGTCCAACCCAGACAAGTGTAAAATTGCTTGGTCTGGTGCTTTGCTTGTTCAGCTTTGCTCAATGGCGAGGGACATGAGTATGAAAGTCAGAACTGAAGTTTTGATGCCCTCGCAAAGGCCGTTACGCCGCAAAATATACAAATTGCCAGCATCAGCCGCAGCTTTGGCTTTTATTCATGGCCTGGAAGATGAGTTCTTTGAGGTAAGAAGATCTGTGTGCTATGCCTTGCGTGCATTCGCCATTGCTTATGGTGATTTTGCATGTGAGGCTGTAAATCTCTTGATGGATATGCTTAATGAGACCCATAAAATTTCCGAAAATGTTTCCAGATTTGCATGTTCTTGTCCTGGAATTTTGGTTTACCAAAGCTGAGGTAGTCGGTGTTCTTGTTAGAGGGTTGGGTTGGGTTTGTTTTTTGTTAAGATGGCCTGCTATAGTTTTCTTTCCTGCCCTGTGTTGGATGTGCAATAGATCTAAGTAGCTGAAAGTTGTGAAAATTGGCGGCTACCAATTTGCAGAAAGAAACCTAGCGAATGAGGAAGAAAGCCATCGAGCATGATGCATGAAAATTTTCAAAAATTTCACTTTAACACCTATGCTTTTAAATAATTCTGATTTGGCCCAGAAAATTGGAAAAATCAACCAATTCTTGTCCCTTTAAATGTTAATTTTCTTTGATATGATTTAATGTGATTTTTGGATAGCTTGTTGAGCATTTTAGGATGAAATTTGAAGGTTTATTTATGTTTTGGATTTTTGTAAAAATGTCTTAGATTTGGGTAATATGTTTCGTTTGGGGTTTGATGAGAAGGTTTTGATTTATTTTTGTGAATTTCATGATTGGCTTGATAGGCTTCATTTAAGCCATTAATTTAAATTTAAACCCTTAATATTTGTAATAACAATGATTGGTCCTTATTCTTTAACCCTTAATACTTGATCCCTTAAATTATTTGATTCTTTCAATTGGGTCCTTATTTGTTTTAATTTGTCAAATATGGGCTGTTTGTTTTATGTGAATGCTTTGATTGATTCAAATTCGTGTTTTATTTCCATTCCATGTGATTGTTTGTCAATTGAAGTAATGCCTTGACCTTTTTATTATTTTGGAGGGTGAATAAGTAATTTCGTTTCACTAGATCACAATTTGAGGGAAGTACACTCTACTCCTTTCTTTGAATCTTATTTGACTCTATGTGCCTCTATGTGACTTTATGTGCTTAATTGCATGCCTTTTGAATGTTTTTTTTAATTATTTTATTCATTTATCTATTCGCTTTATTTGTTCTAATTTTTTATATTTATTTTAGCTCAATTTTGATCATTTAAAAGGCATTTAAATACCAAGTTGTAATAGTTAGGGGGTTCAAGACCTGTATTTAGATAGAATATGTAATAATTAGGGATTTATTTATTTATTTATTTATTTATTTTATTCCTTTCTCCCCCTTAGATTGTAGTTAGGGCCCCAAATGTAATAGTTAGGGATTTATTTGCTTTAATTGCTTGTGTGTTTTGCATGGTTATGTGTTACATGTTATCCGCTTTTTTAGGGCTATGCATCTAGATATCATGATTATGTGTTATGTGTTTATATGACATTATGTGTTTATATGCTTTTATTATATTTTACATGATTAGTTAGTTATAATTAATGTGTGACGTCACCACATTAGTCCAACGCTAGTTGTGGGCTCTTTCTGGACTCCACACTAGTCCAATGCTAGTCGTGGCCTCTTTTTCCGATTTCTCACTAGTCCAACGCTAGTGAGAACTTGTATACATGAGCTAGTCCAACGCTAGACCCTTAGGGACTGTCCACGCGCTAGATCATGTTTATGTGACAATCACTACATTTTCATGCATATTTTTCATTTTTTAGGATTTTTACCATTTTTGCATGATATTTTCCCCTATGTGTATATCTCTTATCCCATATTTCCCTTATATATATCCCTTATCCCATATTCCCTATACGTATATTCCTTATTCCTATGTATGAGACATGACATTAGACTTACATTTCATTTAAGAAAAATTAGAACTAGGTTAGTATATTTGCATGATTAGATAGGAGAAAAACTCTCGAATATGGGATATGGACGAGTTTGGCTTTCTAACCTTAGCACGCTCGTATTCCCTCTATTAAAGGGAACATTGAAGTTACGAGTGTTAGTTCCCTGCACCCGTTATAATGCATTCCTTTAGGTCATGTATATTTGTATATTATTATTTTCTTTTCTTTTCTTAGAATCACATATTTTTACATATTCGTGACCTCTTCAAATAATCACCCTTGGGCATCACAATTAATGTAATTTGCACCAACTAAAATTCGAAGAAACATGTTGACCCCGATACATTAGGTCTAGAGTTTACATTCATATAGTACATCCAAATGTGATAAATTTTTAGATTAAAATAAGAAAATCTTTGACTAAATCGCGCAACTAACCTTGGCTAGATTGAAAGGGTGCCTTGGATTTTATCCTTGCCTTCCCTTTCTTCAAATGTGACTTCCGAACACTTTTCTCTGATTTTCGAAGACTTAGAGTCGTTTAAAAAAGGTTTTTCAACTTTTTTTTTATTCAAAATTCATTTTAGGTGACTTGATACACCTTAACTCAATACCAAGTGGCGACTCCTATTTTTCATCAAAAACCCTTTTTAAACTATTGTTTTGGGTCAAAAACGTCGCATTTTAAAATCTCATTTAGACCCACATTTTCTTTATTTATTTCCTAAAAATCAAAATTCATTTTTACTCAAAATAAATCCAAAAATTCATTTTTATAATACTTCATTATTTTTTCATTAAAAATGGGACGCGACAGCTGCATCAATGATCAGTTACCTAAACCATTTCTGAAGTGTAACCTTGACTAGGGCCTTTCCCACTATTTATCTTTCACAATCTCTTTTCTTTTCACATTTTATTACTTTGGTGATATTTCGCTAGTCTTTAATTCTTGAAACCCCCCATATTCTGAACTCTAGAAGAAATAAATTATCCCCAATCCCTATGGATTCGACCCTACTCACCACTATATATAAATTTGTATTTTTCTCGAGTAAGTATTTATTATTGTACAGGCTCGACACCTGTCAATTTTTGGCACCTTTGCCGGGGATTGGTGCTATTGTTTTTGCAAAATTAACAAGGCTACTTAATTGATCTGTTAGGCAAAGTTTTGTACATATAACTATACTGGTCATAATTGATCTCGAGTCCTAAGGAGTTAATCATGTCCATAGGGACTTTTAGGTAGGATGAGCTTAAGATTTTTTTTTTTGAAAGAAATGAGCTTAAGATATTTGAGTTTGGGTGTTAAATATGATTAATCTCAAAAATACCCAACACAAAATAGGAATACTTGGACATTAATTGTGATTCCATTGGGACTGATAATCAAAGAAGTCAAGTAAACCTAGGGGGTATTTGGCTCTAAAGAAGTAGTCAAGTGTCGCAATCAGGTGAATACAAATATTTCCACACAATGATTTTAGGCATGCATGTTTTAGAGAATGATGTATCTTTTGCCTTAATGTCTATGTCAAGTAAACTTGGCAAGAGTAGTTAAATTTAGGAGTTAAAATATATAATCTAAGGGCATAAGAGTGTTTTCCACGATTTAAAGTGGTTGACCACCACAAAAATTATGGTTGATCCGTAGGACAGTTAACTTCAGTGTGTTTACTCCAGTAATATTACCATCATCTTATATCCAAATTAGAAAAGTCTTCAACTAGAGATATTTCTAGGTTTATTGAAATAGTCAACAAATGATAGCCCAAATATATTTCAATCAGATGTATTTTCAACTGGGATCCAGTGTTGCTTTCACTTCTGATCAACTGTATATATTTCAACAATTTTGCCACTTTTTTCCAAATAGATCAGGATAAAATGGTTGGAATTTATGTGGATTTTTGGTATTGTAATAGATAGACAGAGACAGATCGTGCTTGGTTATCTAGGCAAAGATCAATGCCTGATAAGTTGCATTTTGTCATTAATTTTATGATTATTTCCCTCTTTTATTTTACCAAATATTGTTTTAATTGTCGAATTCTACTTATATTTGGTGTTTTATGTTAATTGTAGGGCATTGGAGTAGAAAGTGCTAAAAATGGGTGATTTTCTTGGAGTTTATTGTCAAGCACAAGTTTTCCAAATCAAGATAGAGTCTACGTGGAATATTGGTTGAAGATTTGGAAACTACCACTTTTTATTAGATGTCTTATTAGGAAGCAATTAGCATTATTCTTGGAGTTACCTTAATCAATTAGAATTCTAATCTCAGTTGACCAAGAAAGAAACCGAATTGGTAGTACTTATAGTAGGGGAGCCGGCATCCCGTGTGATTGATACCTAGAAGGGAACCGCAGGGCTCTTTCTTTTAATCTTTTGTTTCCCTAGTATTTCTCTTATCAAAGACTTCTGTGGCTGGCTTTGGAATACTGCTGTGAATTGCTTCAATTGTCTACACGCAACTAAGTTTCTTTCCTAGTCAAGGGACGCTGAGGATTTGGTCCAGCTATCACTGTGAGATCTAATTGATTTTATTTATCTCTTCTATTCTTTAATGTTTGTATGTTTTCTGCTTTATAGAGTATGATTATTGTGTGTGATTGAATAGGTGCGCAATATTTAATTGTACGCATAATCTATCTGCTAATTGGAATAGTTGAATCCGTAATTGTTTGACTGTTCTAATCCTGGTAGCAACTGGCATAATTGGATATGTGTCGGGGAAAAGTATAGTCTAATTTAAATAAGCCCTCGTAGCGTATTTATTGATTAGAACAAGATTTCTCTAGTTTCTAATGCAATTGGGGAATTAAATCCTATGGTCGTACCTAAGATTATTCCTAAATTAGGGTAATAGTCAATTGTCGTACCTTGATTATCGAAACAGTAAGGAAAAACTGACTGTCAGATCGTATCGGCAGTTAAAAATCTGTTTATTAATAGATATTGGAATTATAACTGCATCAATGATCAGTTACCTAAACCATCTCTGAAGTGTAACCTTGGCTAGAGCCTTTCCCACTATTTGTCTTTCTCAATCTCTTTTCTTTTTACATTTTATTACCTTGGTGATATTTCGCTAGTCTTTAATTCTTGAAACCCCCCATATTCTAAACTCTAGAAGAAATAAATTATCCCCAATCTCTGTGAATTCGACCTGCTCACCGCTATAAATTATCTCCAGTCCCAGTGTTGCTTTCACTTCTGATCAGCTGTATATGTTTCCACAATTTTGCCACTTTTTTCCAAATAGATCAGGATAAAATGGTTGGTAAAGAGGTGATTTCTGGTAGGTGTCCGAACCGACCTGAATCAGTTCTTTCTCAAGTAAGGTGTGGTGGATTCGCTTGTCCGAGGTGAATGACGGAGCTTCTCCCCTGGGATCACTCCGACGATCAAGTCAGTATATTAAGAAAATAATAAATAAAAGCAGGTGTGAATGAAACAGTCTGCTTACTTGTTGGGAGTGAACGGGGGGTATTTATAGGGCAGGAGTGGAGGACTGACGGTGGGCTTATGTTAGCGGGACCTACGTCCTGACCATTATTACTCTGTTCCGCATCTGAAGGTCTAACTCTGATACTGTAGCAGTCTAGACATTCTGACGAGTAGTCCTGTGCAGTAGCCATTAAGAGCATCAGTAGCTTTTTCAGGTAAAGCAATGGCCTTCAGGGTGATGTCAGGCAGGTTAACATTATCCACGTGGAGCCGGGATAACACACCTAAAGTACGGAGGTCTTCCGTGACGTAGACCTGAGATACAACTGAGGTCAAAGGAAGGAGTCATGGTCCGAGGACATCTCGGTCTGTATTGAGGACGAGGTGGTATAACCTCGGTCTATCCGAAGGCCGAGGTGATCATTCTCAATAAGCCCCCCAAGCCTTAGGAACGCGGAGGCTTACGAGGTTCTGAGGCTTCAGTATGCCGAGACCGTTCAGGTTCTGAGATGTCAATATGTACCAGATGATGAGGGGGCGTGACACGTGGGAAGTCAGTTGAGAGGACGTGGTGTAGTGGGAGGCTATGTGCAGAGAACGTGACAGTTGAAAGGACGGGACATTAATAAGGAGAGAGGGATGCACGTCCTTTTAAATTTTAACGTTGCCGCCTCTTCACATCATTGCCGCCTCTTCGTATTCTCTCTGACTCCTATAAATAGGAGGTCCTTTTCACCGCGCTATCCACCATTTTCCATCTTCGCATCATATTTTTGCAAATTTGAGAGCGTTGCCGAAACCACTTTCTTCAACAAAGACTATAGCCGAGATCTTCATTCCCGTCTGATTCCCTAGTCAACAACAAGTACCTTTCTTTTCATCTCATCTTTCGTAAATGGTTAGAACGGCTAAAACCCACAAAGAAACCGTGAAATCGAACTATCCTACCGAGGAAAGACCTGACCCCCCAAAAGATGAGACCTCGTCTAGTTCTGAAGAAGGAACGTCAAGCGCCGAGAAAGAAACCGCCGAGAGCACCCCGGAAGTAGAATCTTCCGAGATGAGCGAGGGGGGTTTCGAGACCGTATACAATGATGATCTCGGAACCGAAATCCCCCATGATGAGAGCGTGCTGGAGCCGGTCGCTCCAAGGGACCTCTCCAGTATTGACTTCGACAAGATGCCAATGTTCAGGAGCCACGTTGCGACAGATAGGATCGAGAGGGTAATACGAAAATACCCCTTCAGGGCGGGGTACGTCATTGAGACGCCTGGGCATAACCACTCAGTCGAGAGGCCCCCGACGGGCAAAGTCGTGATCTATTTGCAGCAACTTGAGGCCGGGTTGAGAATGCCGACCTCAAGATTCTTTCGAGACATACTTCGGCACTTCGCGATCAAGATCACTCAACTCGTTCCGAACGTAATCCGCATCTTGGTGGGGTTCGAGATGCTATACCGATATCAAAAGGTGACCGCCACGGTTAATCTCTTTCGCCGATACTACACCTTCAAGGTACATGGGACGGATAAGGGGTGGTTATATGTCTACAACTGGAACAATTCTATCCCAAAACTCGTGGTCGACGCTCCCACTTCGATAAAGAATTGGAAGCGCGATTTCATCTTCATCCCAACCGGGGACTTCCCTTGGAGTTTCTAGTGGAGGCCGCTCAAGTCAAAAGCCGACCCCTTCCCAGGGAATCATGACGAGCAGGGCTTCTAGAAGCTAATGGGATCAGGGCTCCGAATCAACTGTTGGGACTGTCCCGAGGCAGTGTTGGTTAAGGCGGGGATTAGTCGAGTCATAATCGACCATGAGAAGCCTCTCTTCTTTTTCACTAGACTTAAAAAGTCTTGTAACTTTTCTTTCCTAGCCTTCTCTTTATTTCGGCTATTATAAATAATAATGTTTGTTCCTTGTGCAGTGGCTAAAATATTCGATATCATCACCTCCGACTCGGCCCAGATGGCCAAGAGGTCAAAGAGAAAGAGTTCGGATGAGACATCGGCACCACCGCCGCAAAATAAGACAACACAAGCGCCAGTTGTCAAGACTACAGTAGCCAAGGTCACCTCAGCCGCGGCGGCCGAAAGTGGTTCGGTCGCGGCAGCGATGGAGTCTACCTCGTTAGTGCCAGAAGAGGTGGCAACACAAGGAGTCACAATTGCCTTACCTCCTCATGGTCAAGGTAAGCAGCTGAGGACCTCGGCCAATCTTGTGACAGGCTTCTCACTGTGGAACCGTTTCTACAGCTCGTCTCGGTTTGCCAAGGACAACAACATGCACCTCGGCGAGTACTGGTGCCCCAATTGGAAACTCTCGGTTAATGACCGGTGCACCCATCCCCGCGCGGCACAAGAGCTGGTCATGTTCTCTTCATTGCCAAGAAACGTCGAGTTCGCAAGGAAGCTGACTCCTGACGAAGTGATCCAGAGCCTTATGGTATCCACTGCTTCCACCACGGCCTTTGTGGCCGAAATGGCACGTTGGTACAGCGACCTGCTCGAGGAGCAAGACTCTGGCAAGCTCCAAAATAAAATCTCTAAGTTGGAGAAGAAGCTGGCAGTGTCAAAGTCCGAGAAGACCGAGCTTCAAAGCTGACTGCAGTAGGCCGAGGTGAGGGAAGAGGAGGCCGAGGCTACCATCAACAGTCTTAGATCGGCTCTTGAAGAGAAGCAGAGAAAGGGGGAGGATAAGAAGAAATCCCACCAGCAGGTACTCGAGGGTGCCGGGGCCTCAGCTGTGGAGGATTTCAGGAGGTCCGAGACCTTTGCCAAAGACCTTGGGGAACTGACCTTGCCGAACTTCATGTTCAGTTACACCTCGGCGATAGACGAGGTCGCCCCTTACCTCTCTTTTGAAGACTTGGAGTCTTTCAAAAACAAGGCCAACTACAATGAAGACTCCAAGGATCTCTGCGTCCGGATGGCCGAGAGCCTTCAAGTTGGCAAGAGCCTCGCCGAAGTGCGCGAGAAATTCAACAAATGGCTATCTAACCTCGACTAGGAGTTGCAAGGGGGAGAGGATGCTAAAGAGGCCAAAACCGAGGAGGGCCAGGTCGGCAAAGGGGTTGAAGACCATGAAGCGACAAATCTCGGAGAGACCGAAGAGGTCATGGGGGTAATGGAAATACCGAGGTGGGAGGTGCTTAGTAGCATTCCTGACCTCGGTTCTTGTATTTTTTGTAATCAATGAAATGAATGGAAGTTCCATTTTTCCTCATATCGGCTCTTCTTTTTTTTTTTCTTTTTCTTTCTTTCACTTCGTCCACTTGCTTGTCCCCCTTATTTTTTAATATATTAAAAGTATACTAAAATATTAAAAAATAACCAAGTGGCCAAACAGCTAACACTTCATTAAAACTCTCAATGGTAATACAGTCTTAGATTCCCGACATGTCATGTACGGGGCACTAGGGAACCATCTCGGTAGCATAACTTACAATACCCACTTAGACTAAATTTCACAACTCGGTAGGGGCCCTCCCATTTTGGGGCTAATTTTCCTTGCGGTTCAACTCGAGTAACCGAGTTTTTTTGGAGGACCAAGTCCCCCGGTTAGAATCGACGATGTTTTGTGCGGGCATTATAGTAACAGGCCAGGGTGTTTTTGTATTAAACAATCCGAGCCGAGGCGACGTCCCTTTTTTCGTCGACGAGATCGAGATTGGGAACTAGGTATCAGGATCTCGGCCGGAATGACCGTTTCGGAGCTGTACGTCAAGGAGAAGGGGGTCTCTTGTGTGGCCGACCTCGATGTGATTCGATAAGATCACAGAACAGTGGGAAGTTCTTCCACACATGATGATCCAACTTTGTGCAGTTGAGTCTTGAGGCCATGCAAGAGGGTTCGGTTAAAATTCTCCGCTTACCCGTTGGTTTCGGGGTGGCCTGTCGAAGTGAAGTGCTGGTTAATGCCGAGGTTCTCGCACCAACCTTTAAATGGATTCTCAACGAACTGCTTCCTATTATCCAAAATGATCACCTGAGATATGTCGAAGCGGCAAACTATACACTTCTAGAAAAACTTCTGGACCGCCGGCCCGTAAAGGTTCTTAGAGGCTCGACCTCGATCGATTTGGAAAAGTAGTCCACAACGGTCACAAGAAAATTATAACCTCCGAAAACTTTAGGGAAGGGACCGATAATGTTCGTCTCCCACTGTTCAAACGGCCAGGGTGAGGCAATAGGGACCATGAGGTTTGCGGACAGGTGTTGTTCGGGGCCATGGACCTAGTAGGAAGGGCAACCAAGAATGAGGTCTTGAGCGTCTTGTCGGATAGTAGGCCAGAAGTACCCGAGGAGTAAAGTCTTTTTTGCCAACACCCTGTGGCCGACGTGGGCCCCACACAGGCCTTCGTGTATTTCTTGAAAGATATGGTGTCCTTCCTCGAAAGTAATGCATTGCAGCCATGGGTCAAGATAGGACCATTTGTACAGCTCGCCGTCCCGGAGGGTGTAGCGGGCTGCCTTACGATGTAGTCTCCAGGCCTCAACTCTGTCCTCAGAGAGGATCCCTTGGCTCAAAAACGGTATGAGAGAGCTCATCCAGGTGTCCTCTGAATACACAGGGTAGGCCACTTCCTCTAGGTATCCGGGTTCGGTCACTATTTCTACAAGAACCATCTTGTTGAGAGCCGAAAAGGAAGTGGACGCCAATCGGGACAAGACGTCGGCTCGCCTATTTTGTGACCGAGGTATTCTTTGAATTTGAAATGACTCGAAGTATGTATCAAGTTGGTGAACTTTAGAAAGATACCGCTGCATGGTCTCTTCCTTAGTTTCGTATTCGCCAAGCACTTGACATACCACGAGTTGAGAGTCACTGTAGATTTGGATCCATCGAGAATCGAGTTTGTGGGCTAGTCAAAATCCCGCAATCAAAGCCACATACTCGGCCTTGTTATTGGTTGCAAAGAAGTCAAAGCGGAAGGCATATGAACATAACTCTCCATGGGGGTCTTCCAGGAGCAATCCTGCTCCATTGCCATCACTGTTAGAAGACCCGTCCATATCTGTGGTGACATCTTAGCTCGCTGAGAATGTGAACTCGGCCAGAAAATCTACTAGTGCTTAAGCCTTGATGGCTATGCGGGGTTCGTACGACAGATCATACTCCCCCAACTCGACAACCCACTTGGTAAGGCTTCCGAAAGCCTCGGGACACACCAATATCTGCCGAATTGGTTGATCTGTCCTTAAGGATACATGATGAGCAAGAAAGTAGGGTTTCAATCGTCGCGCTGCATGAACCAACCCTAGGACGAGTTTCTCCACTTGGGTGTATCGAGTCTCGGGCCAGCGTAGAACCCGACTGACATAGTAGACGGGCACTTGAGTATCCTCATCTCGGATGAGCACCGCGCTAACAGTCTCGTCAGCCGCGGAGAGGTACAGGGATAATCTTTCTTTCGGTCGGGGTGAAACGAGGTTAGGAAGGCGGTGCAAATACTCTTTCATGTAGTCGAAAGCCTGCTGGCACTCCTCAGTCTAGGCAAACTGATCAGCTCTCTTCAATACCTTGAAGAATGGAAGAGCCTTCTTAGTAAATTGAGATAGGAAACGGCTCAAAGCGGACAGACGGCTGTTTAGCCTCTGGACTTCTCAAACATTCCGAGGTGGGGACATGTCTTGAATAGCCTTTATTTATCAGGGTTTGCTTCGATACCTCGGCGAGATACCAAGTACCCCAAGAATTTCCTCGAAGTGACACCGAAGACGCATTTCTTCGGGTTCAGCATCATCCGGGAATCTCATAGAATACCGAACACCTTCCTCAAGTCGGACAGGAAGGCCAAAGTAGTTTGGCTTTTCAAGAGAATGTCATCCACGTAGGCCTTCACATTGCAGCCGATCTGATCCTTGAAGAGGCAGTTGACCAGCCTTTGGTAGGTCGCCCAGGCGTTCTTCAATCCGAACGGCATCATGGTGTAGCAGTAGACACCTCGATCAGTGTAAAACGCCATCTTTTCCTAGTCCTCCTCGCTCATTCCTATCTGGTGGTACCCTTTGAACGCGTTTAGGAAATAGAGGATCTCATGCCCCATTGTCGAGTCAACGAGAGCGTCAATTCTCGGCAACGGGTAACAATCTTTGGGGTAGACTTTATTAAGGTCGGTGAAATTCACACACATTCTCCACCCACCGGTGTCCTTTTTAACTATGACGGGGTTGGACAACCAGGTGGGGTACTGGACTTCGTGAACCATCTTAGCAGGCAAGAGCTTGTCGACCTCTTCGGTGATGGCCCTGTTTCGTTCAGGGCCGAAGTGCCTACGCTTTGTCTCACAGGATGGGCCTGTGGGTTGACTTTGAGTTGGTGAATCATGAGTTCGGGGGCACTCCGACCACTTTATCGGCGAACCATGTGAAAACGTCTCGATGGTCCTTTATCAGGTTGATCATTTTTTCTTTGAGGAGTGCGGGGCCTCATCTCGTCCAGAGTCACCTCCTCCACCTCGTCTCCGGGCTCAAGCCTGCCAGGATTTCCGGTCGTCTGAGGATCAATGCTGCCTATGGAAAGGACAGTTGGCCTCTTCCCCTCAGCCTTTGATTTAGTTCAGGGAGTGACCGCAGCCTGGATGGTGGCGAGGTAGCATTCCCTGGCCGCGTTCACATCGCTGCTCACATCGACCACCCCAGCAGGTGTCGGGGGTATTTATAGGGCAGAAGTGGAGGATAGGACGGTAGGCTTATGCTAGCGGGACCCACGTACTGACCATTACGGCTCTGTTCCGCACCTGGAGGTCTAACTCTGACACTGTAGCAGTCTGGACATGCTGACGAGTAGTCCTGTGCAGTAGCCATTAAGAGCATCAGTAGCTTTTTCAGGTAAAGCAATAGCCTTCAGGGTGATGTCAGGCAAGTTGACATCATCTGCGTGGAGCCAGGATGACACACCTAAAGTACGGAGGTCTTCCGTGACGTAGACCTGAGATATAACTGAGGTCAAAGGAAGGAGTTATAGCTCGAGGACATCTCGGTCTGTATTGAGGACGAGGTGGTATAATCTCGGTCTATCCAAAGGCCGAGGTGATCATCCTCAGTTGGCAATTATGTGGATTTTTTGTACTGTAATAGATAGACAGAGATAGATCGAATTTGACTCGATAGATAGAGATAGTTGGTTTTTCTACTCGAATTTGACTCGATTACCTTATCAAATAGTTTGAACTCAATTCAAACTTGATCAACATTGAATTCAAGTTGATCCTTGACTGCGCTACTCAAGAGACCGAGTGGAGTAGTTTGGTTAATTTACACCCCTAGTCAAATATGAGATTTCTTAAGTCTATCTTGTTAGATCTTACCATAATATCAAAATTTGAAATAGCTAATAAGAAGGCAGTGGCAGCTGAAACATGTACACATGTTAGCAGTGCTACAGTGTTTTTATCCTTAAGTACTATGTTTGGAGCTTCACATTGTAATTTTTTTAATCATTTTTTCAGATTGGTAGTATTTGACTATTATGTTTGGAGCTTCAAAATGTATTTTCTTAATCAATTTTTCAGATCGGTAGCATTCGTTTATGATGTTTTATCAACAAGGTATTCTTTTATGATGTTGTATCAACAACGAAAAAAAGGGGCTTCAAGGTTTTAGATTGTGTAATAGTTAGCTCTCAGTAGAAGAGTTAACAAATATTTTGACTAATATGCATATGCAAAGGTACTTTGACAATTATAAGCATCTCATCTCAAGAAGTTTCTTGATAGAACAGACAACCTCAAATAATTGCATGCCAGCCAAACGAATACACCTAATTGGTCAAGAGGGTTTTAGTTTAATGGACAAGGTTGAAAGTCTCAAAATTTAGAAATCTTGGGTCTAAATTTCCACTCCCTCTCTCAGCTTCTTAAAACCCACCAATTCTGTGCTAGAAAATTATTTTTGTCCACAAGACCCAATTTTACTAGTAGAAATATTGGCCAGGTGACCTTGAGGTCTTTAGTTCGACTCTTTAATTCTCCCTTTTTCCCTCCCCTTGTAAGGCTTGAAGTTTCAGACAAAAAAAAAAGAGAAAACAATCTAACTTATGCATAATAAATGCCATTTACACAAACTTGTACAATTCTTAAGCTTAAAATTCAAAGACTCTAGAAAAAAAAATTTTGACCATTAAAAACTTTGAGTCCATCTATCCATTTTTTCCCCTTTTTTATGTATTTCTTTTCCTTTGCTTGCTTGAATGTGCAAACTTCTAGACACACTCCACATTGCTATGCTAACGAAAGGATGACTTGATGAGGAGAATATGAGGTCACATATAATGCTTCACAGAACGGTTAGACTTAGTATTAGGCTGCTTGTAAGAAATTTGATCGCTGCTCTTTTCTAAAAATTGATGACTTCTAAAACGTAGCAAGCAATCGAGAAGAAAAGAATGATGGCAAGTTCAACCATTGACTGTTGCAAAAGTGATAGAATGCTAATTTAGCATTAATTTTGTTAAATTTCCTTTTCTTATTAGATTGGATATTGCATTAATGGACATATTTTGTTTGAATTTTTTGTTTAGGGGATGTTTAGCCAATTAGAGAAAGGAAGTGCAGAAATAGCAATTTTTAGAAGATTTTCCTCCAAGTAGGTGTGGATGCGTGAGAAGACATCAATCAAGTCCGGAGTGAACGAGATTCTATGCAGGGCAGTATCCTAATCCAAGTGGGAGCCGTCATCATAACTGGAAGATGATATTATCTGCCAAGTTTCTAATTAGTAATTGGATTGGTTTAGGAGACTTTTAAGCGCTTGAATACCTATCTTTTAGGAAGTTAGTTTTCCTATAGTAGGAGATTTTTTTGGAATCAATTACTACGGATTGTGAGGGAGGAAGTTCGATGTGTTTTAGAAAGCTAGAAAATAGGAAGAGCAAAAGGTGGATCCCGCGTGATTACTACTCGGCCAGAGAATAAGAAAAGGAGGACGGTAGCCGTTTGGCTCTCGACTCCTGGGAGTAGTTCTTCTATTGTAAAACATTGACGCAATTTCCTTCAATGGAATTGCATGAGTTACTCTCAATAGAGAGTACCTAATCTTGTTTTCTAGTCAAGGGGACAACTGACGATTTGGTTTGGCAAGTACTATGAGATCTAAATTATGTTAACTGTTTCCTCTATTTATTGGTATTTATATATTTTCTACTTTTAATTGTTATAACTTTTGTGTATAATTGAATAGTGTGCAATATTTAATTATTCACGTAGGCTATTTTGCTAATTGGAGGTAGTTGAATCCGTAATTGTTCAATTACCTCCGTCCCGGTAACAACTAGCGTAATTGGATTTATGTCAGGAAAACATATGATCTAACTTAAACAAACCGTTGTAACGTGTTTGTTAGTTAGGATTGGGCTTTTCTAAATCTTAATGCAAACCAGAAATTAAATCCTATGGTCATACTTAAGATTGTTTCCGTGTTAGAGAAATAGTTAACGGTCATACCTTGACTATAGAATAAGTAAGAAAAAACTGGTTGTTTATCGCGTGTATGACAGTTATAACCAATCTATTAATAAATATTGGAATTATCTGTGAATCGATGATCAGTGCATGAATCATTTCTGAAGTGTACCATTGGCTAGAGTTTTCCCAATTATTTTTGTCAATTGATTATTTTTCGCATTTGATTTATTTAGTTCATTAGCATTTAATCCTAAAGCCCCCCATTTATCTTGATTCGAAAGGAAACAAATTTCTCCCCAGTCCCTGAGGAGACAACCCTGCTTGCCACTGTCTACTAGTTAGTGAATTTAGTCAGATAATTAATTCTGGTATATCGGATTAAGCAAACTCTTCGGGAATAGGGTGAATCAAGTAACCCATTGCACACCTAGGGTCCCTGCTCCAGTACTAGAATTGATTACTGACTGCTTTAGGTGGTAGTTAGGTTTTATTATTATTATTGTACAGGCTCGGCACCTGTCAAAAAGAATAACGTCTGATTTATGACTCAAGATGCAACTGGTTAGTGGCTGTATCTGTATCATATATACACAGGATCTTGGGTTAATTGCACTTTACACTATTTAACTATGCTTGAATTCCACTTTGATTTTTAAGTTTTAAAGTGGAACACTTTAGTCCCCATAAAGTATAACATCTGTTCCATTTTAATTTTTAAAGTATAAAATCTCTACTATTTTAGTCTCTAAAATATAAAATTTGTGCATATCTTTTGACAATCAAATCTGATTAAAAACTTGTTCAAATCCAAAGAGAAATTTAGATAAACAATAATAGAGAAATTGTAAATCCGAAAAACTAGATCTTAGATCTACAAAATCTCAAATTTTATAAAAAATAACAAAAAAAAACTCTCGCAAGGAAAAACTCAAAACAGAATAAAACTCTCACTATAACAATTTAGAAAAGGAGAAACTCTCACAAGCAGATCCTAAAAGAGAAGATATCTCAGTAGAAAAATCCTAAGAGAGAATTTATTCAAACAAGAGAAATTAAGAACTAGAGAGAGGAATCCCTTCCATGAAAAAAGATCAAATTTGGTCTCTCTCCGATGAGAGAAATAGAGAAGAACTTGACTGGAAAAGATCCAAAGAGAAGGAGGAGGAAATAATTCTAGAGAGAAGAAGGAAAAAATCTCGATGATTGTATTTAAATAAGATGAATTTTATACTTTAGATAATAAAACATTCTATTTTATACTTTAGGCACTCAAAATCAGAGTGCAAAATAGAATTAACCTCAATATCTTCACAATACTCATTTTGGAGGTCACTCTAGCTTGCTTAGGGTTTTAATTATAAATGGAAATACTATATTTGACTTCTCTAGAATAATTTCCTCTACTAACTCCCACCATCTACTTATTTGTACTGAAATTAACGGAATACTATGAGTAAATACTTAATTTTATCTTTGTACGAGCTTAGACTCATTAAGTATTCAGAAGATTTGTTGACCTGCAACAAAAACTGAGAGGATTAGGGCTAAGTCCATAGGTGTATCTCCGACAATCAAGTTAACGATGGTATAAATAGATTAGGAATTTGAGAGATCGAATGAGAAACCGATGAAGGTAAATGAGGATATCTATAAAAGAAAGATGATGAACAATAATTGATGAACTACTCGCTCTAAAATTCTCATAGAGCACATGTCCCTACTTACGGTCAAATCAAGCTTCTCTTCTACACAATGTGAGACGCGGACGTAGGAAGTAATAGGCCTGTCAACGGTCCGGGTCTAGACCCGGATCTGACCCAGATCCATCAATTTTTTACGGGTTTGGGTAGAGATATAATTCCGTTACTTGGACCCGGATCCGGATTCGTTTTTTCAAACAAAAAAACAAGTCGGATACGGAATATAGCATTCCGGCCCGTATCCGGATATAAAAATAGATATATATATATATATAATATATACCAATAATATACCCCAAATTTACTTCTATACCCCAAAACCCAAACAACTAATCATCCAAACCCTAATGCACTTTTTTCTCTTTAGCCGCCGCACTTCTCCTCTCACTCTCAGTCTCTCTTTACTCTCTTCAATCTTTAGTTTTTTTACTTCTCTTTTGCTCTTCCACGGCTGACAGCTCCATCTCCACTGGACGAACTGACGATTGACCAAGCCGAGGTGATCCATTGCTGAGCAATCCAAGCCGCACCTCCTAGAGATCCATTGCTGACCAACTGACCAAGCCGCACCTCTCTATCATCAAGGTGGCTTACTCAAAAGTTGTTCCATATCTTACACATTCCCGACATACGCAAATAAAATGATTAAAGAGGCTCTTTCATCTTGTCTTGTGGGATTAAGTTTAACCACTCCTTTTTCATCTTGTTCTTTTAACCACTCCTTTAATCTTTCATTTTGTTTTCAATTCTTGTTAAAACAGGCTTCGTTTTTAATTTTGTTGTAAAATAGGTTTTAACCATTTTTCGGGTAGACCTGGACCTGGATCCAGATAGACTCGTCGGATCCGAGTCCGGAACATAGAGTAGAAGACTCGTTGGGTAAACGGACCGGGTCCGGAATAATGAATTACGACCCGGATTCGACCCGTTGACAGGCCTAGGAAGTAGAACGGGAGCCCACCCGAGGTACAACTGGGCTCGGACATCTCTGAGTAGTTGTATTCATCATCTACAATCTTGACAAGTGCAAAAACATATGAATGTAAAAGTCCTAAGCTCAGTTTGGATTCCTTAATTTTTTAAAAACAAGTTTTTCATATACAATATTACAGTAATATACAAATAAAAATAATTTCAAAAACACCATATCCATACAATATATAAAAAATAACTCCAAATATACAAAAAAAATGCACCACTACCCATCACTCTCCACCACCACCGCCACCACCTTACTGCCACCACCTCACACCTATGACCCTCTCTCTCTCCTTTTTTTCTCCTCCTCTCTCTCTTTCTCCTTCCTCCTTTCTTCTTTCCCTTTTCTCGCCCCCCAATTTCCTTCCCCTCCACTAACCGTAACCTTCCTAATCACGATCAAATCTGATCGTGACCAAAAGCTGCTACCAAGACGGTCGTGGTTAGAGTGGTGGCTAAAGTCGCAGCCACCACTCACGAGCGGAAGAGGGGTTTGGGGTTGGGAGGAAGGAGGGGAGGGAGGAGAGGAAGAGAAAGGAGAGAGGGGGAGGAAAACGGCGGGAGTGGTGGTGGGTCGTGTAAAATTTTAAAACAAAAATTCCAAAAAAATTGTAAATTATAAAAATACTCAAAAATATATTTTAAAAATATCTCTAAAAATAATCCAAAAAACATCTATAGTAAAAGTTTTTCATAAATATAGCTACAGTAAAATTTTTGAAAAACACCCCCAAAAATAGTTAATCCAAATAGAGTCCTAATCTTTTCTACACTGACAATATATACACTATCAACGTTGCATGAATAACACTTATGCAAAATTTGAATTTGAAATTTAATTTTTACACATATATCATAGATTCAATAGTGACAGTGTATATACACTGTCTGTGTACATAAGATTTATTTTGAAAATGTTTATCCCTTGATCTACGCATCTCGGAAAATTATATTTTTATTTCTTTTTAGCCCTTCTGTTCCTTTGGCTCACGAAAATTGTTGTGTTAGTGTTAGAAATGGTGAAATATGTCAAAAATCATAATATTTCTCTAAGATGGTAAAATGGCATTAATTCAAATTAAACTGTTACACTAAAGAACAACAGTAGCTTTACACACATTTGTAGGTTTTAAACTTGCAGGCACTATAGCTACCGGTTGTCTAGCTTAAGGGTCTGTTTGGTTGGAAGTAAAATATTTTTCTTGGGAAAATATTTTCCATGAAAGTAATTTTTCATGAAAATCATTTCCCTTTCATCATTTTCAGGTGTTTGGTTAGCTTATTGAAAATATTTTCTTACTTCATTTTTCTGGTGTTTGTTTAACTTTTGAAATATTTTCACTTTTATCTCTATCTTTACTTTTTACACATTATAACTACATACTTTTTCCCATACAAAATAAGAAAATTTATCTCATTGTTTAACTTTAAAAAATCTTGGAGAAATGTATATATGAATAAAAAATATCTCCTTAAGCAATAAACAAATTGCTGGCCATTTAGTGTCAAATATCAATCACATGCAATGCTTATTGTGACATATATCTTGCACTCTCACTACTGAAAGTTTCTCTAGAAAAGAATGTCCCTATTATACATAATTAATTACTAGCATAGGATGAGTAGGATGAGGTTTTTTTTTTATTTTGAATATACTAGGGGGAGGGTTGGGTTGGGTGGTACGGGGGAGGGAGTGTAATGAAGAGATCTTGGGTTCAAATCCTCCTGTTTACACTAAAAAAAAAAAAAACATACTACAAGATGTTTTCAGTAAGTTTGGAACATACTACAGGCGGGATGCACGCATTTCGGAAAACAACTTCAGTAAGTTTGGAAGGGAAGTTGTTTTCCATAAGATGAGTGAAAATATTTTACATAGGAAAATGTTTTCAGTAACTTTTGTGCAACCAAACACGAGAAATTAGGAAAATATTTTCTGGAAAACATTTTCACCCGAAACAAACGGACCCTAAGTTTTACTTTCTTTCTTTTTTTTTATTTTGCTTCTTTTTGGTGCTAATATTGCTTTCCTTTTCCTGGTTTTGCACAAGAACAATGCCATACCTTGGAGACTGATTATAGTCATCTGCAATTCATTGAAAATAACCACAAATTCGTAGATTACAATGAATCTTGAAAAATAAATGACTCAATTAGAAATCTGTTCAAACCATTGAATATGATTCTACAATCAGATTTACAAAAGTTTCAATACATAAATCATGGTGAAACAACTCTACCTCACACAATTACAGATACCCAATTTAGTAATGGCAGAATCTTCACTGCAGAATCTTCACTTTCTAGAAAACCTTTCAATTTCTTCTAATTGGTCGTTGGTTACAAAACAGAACAACTTAGTTTGAAGTTGAATACAAAGATTGAGTCGATCCACAATTAATACTCTATTTCTCCTTCCAAAGAAAAAAATATGCCACTCTTTAGATGCTTATCACGAAAGTGACGAAACGCAATTAAGAGAAGTGGACATGTATGGGCAAGGAGATGCCACATGAAAGAAAGAAATTTTTAAATGAATTTTTTATTTCTTGATAAACTATGTGTTAAATATTGTAATTAGTGAATGATTTCTACTTTATTTTATTCCGTGAAAATTGGATTTGATTCCACGTGTAAGTCAATTTTTGTTATTTTCAGATTTTTAGATTCATATATTCAACTACCACCAGTGGTAGCTGAGCTGCCCAACAATAAAACTTTTTGACTCAATTGTTGCGTCCGGTTTCCGTTTAATTACTCAAACATAAGTCGCCAAACCGTGAAAAACTTTGAAATAAGATTCTGCCAACCCCAATCATTATTAAATTCTTTTTTTAATCATTTTGAAATTCTAATTTAAGGACATTAAGACTATTTATTTGAGCTTAGCCAATGAGACACAGTGGTCTAGAGATGGGGAAAAAACCAAAAATAAGGTGTGACAAGTACTCTCTTTTTTTTTTTTTTTTGTCGACATAGGGGTGTCCTAGCTTTCGGCCCGACTAATCCCCTGCGACGCGAGAGGAGAGGTCCATTCCTTCTGAATACATTAACCCTGGGACTCGAATCGTGGCTGCCATATCTTAAATCTTAATGAGGAGCAACGGACCACTTGAGCTACCCTAGGTTGGGCAGGTGCGACAAGTACTCATGATAGGTGCGACAAGTACTCATGATATCAATCAAATGACTTCTCCTATGTTTAATCACTTTTTCTATTTAAACTCACATTTTAAAATTTTTAGGAAATAGAGAGGACTCCAAATATTAAAAAGTTGTGTCTCCTATAAACAAGGAGAAAGTCAAGGGAAGTTGAATCATATTTTGGATGCCATATTCATATATGATTATAATTTAATAATTTCTTATCATATTATTCAATAATTTAAACTCCTAAAAGCATCTAAGCGTAAGACTGATATATCTTTTTATACATCTAATGGTGAATTGATACTTATAGATACAGTATCCAAAACATAACGTAGAACTCCCTAAAAGGGGTCAAAGGTGAGGGTTTGAGAGTTATAGGTCACATCACCTAACAAATGTTATTAATAGAGATGAAGTTCGAAATTTTTTTTTTTTTTCCCTTTGAAAGATTCCAAACTAAATCAAGTTGAGGGTGATTTGGGCTTTGTTTATCTGATCTGAAAAGACTATGGGCCGATGTAATTGGGGGCTCATCCAGATGGGTGGTCTGACTTTTAAATGTTAATGTTAAAACCAAATGGGCTATACTAGTCTCCCTTTTTCTTTTTTTTTTGGTTTTGCTTTTGTCATTGTTTTCTCAACGGTTCTATTCTGGAGTCTCATTCGTAATTTGACGGATATTAGACATTAGATTTTTGGGACTAAAAATCGATATTAATTCACATGTCATTAGCATTTTTTAAATTTCTTCAAAGTCAACTTCATTTTTGTCTTTCTGATGGAGATAATGCTAAAACCTTGACACATTGAAGAAGCAAGAATTGTTCCCCTGCTGCCTCTGTTGGCATATTAAATCAATTAAATCAAGGTTAAAAAATAGAAATTTTTATATTATTATTTAGTTATGCTTTAGTTAATCTAAGGTTTTAGTAATTCTATTTGAGTCAAGTTATGTTAATTTTATTATATAAAAATTGATATTTCATAAAGTAATTTATTGTGGTTGTCAAAACTTGTTTACCAAGTCATTTAGTCTATAAATAGGAGATCTAATTATTGTCATCACTTGAGAAAAATGAAATTTGATAGCCTTATTATTAGAATGTGTGATTAATATATTATTGTTGGCATTATTTATTTTCTCCTACACATAGGTATATGTGTATAAATTGCCTTCTCATATGCATTGATTTTATGAAATTTATCTCTTATAGCTTTTTGGTAGAATTTTTTGGTTTCTAAATATGGTATCAGAACCCTATGTTCAAGAAATTTAATCCTGGAGTGCCTTGAACATTGAAGAATTGTCCCAACTACGAGGTTAGTTTTGGATATTTTTCATAAGAATTGTTGTGAAGAAATCAGTTGATCAAGTTGGACCACAAGATTGGTCATATGGTATCTACTTGGTGAAAATTGGACCATAAGATTGTTCCAGAAGAATTGTCAGATTGATAGTGGGTGTAAAGACAAAGATCGGAGAAAAGGCCTAACAATTGGGTTGTGATTATTAAAATCACAAAGTGATAAGTTGTGAATAAATTGACATCAAATTATGCTCCGAAAATAGTTTTATCCGAGTGCGTGGATTATTGCAATGAGAATAGGGTTTGAAGATGAAGAACTAGTACAGAGTGATCTTAGAATTTGCAAGAGAGATTATTGATAGTAATGGTGGTGAGACTGATCCAAGACAGAACTTGATTTAAGGGAGACAATATTTACATATTAAATCAAGGTTCAAATATAGAAATTTTTGTATTATTATTTAGCTATGGTTTAGTCAATTTAAAGTTTTAGTAATTCTATTAATTCTATTCGAGTCAAGTTATGATAGTTTTATTATTTAGAAATTGATATTTTATAAGATAATTTATTCTGATTGTCAAGACTTATTTGCCAAATTATCTAGTCTATAAATAAGAAGTCTTATTATTGTCATCATTTGCAAAGAATGAAATTTGATAGCCTTGTTATTATGACGTGTGATTAATATATTATTATTGTATTATTCATCTTCCCCCACAATATATATATATATATTGTAGACACCAAATTTTGGTGTAATTTCATTTGCTGTTTATTTTTAATTTTTTCATTTTAGTTTTATTCGATTTTTAGTTTTAGTTTCTAGTTTTATTTTTATTTTTAAGCTGTTAGCATAGAATCTCTTGGAAAATGAATGAAAATGAGAAAGTGAAAAGAAAAGAGGAGAGAAAAGAAAAAAAGAAGAAAATTGCCCACAAAATATGTTTTATGTCTTCTAAATTCAATCTTTTGGCATTTTGTTTATTTTTGTTAAGTTATTTTGAAAAAGAAAAGAAAAAAAAAAGAGAAAAACGATGAAAATAGGAAATGGAAAAGAAATGGAAATTGCACTTTATTGTTCTAGTTTATTTTTCATCAAATGTTAATTATTTTGTTTTGGTTATTTCTTTTTATTATTATCAATTTTGTTTGTTTCAAAAAATCAAAAAATCAAAAAATCACAATTCTATTTCTGCCGAATCCATTTCCATTTTACATTCCAGCACCTTCCATCTCTATGCCGACTTATAACCACTAATGCACTCCACTATATCACACACTAGTATATCAACTACCATCCACCACAATATATTTTTTTTCAATGGCTTTTCAGCCGTGAGTGAGCAAGGCTTCCTGGGCCAACTTTAAAACAAAAACATCTCCAATTCTGCCGGATGACATCTGAGTCTCCACTCACACCCCATTTCCCTTCATTCGTGACTGGTTTCCCATTTTGAGCAACTCCAACATTCCAAAACACTTCCTCTCCAGCCTCTGCCTTGGGACCATCGACAGAAAGTGCGAGAGAGAGAGAGCGGCAACCGTGCATCCGAGAGGGAAGAAAAGGATCCGCGAGCGGCAAAAATTTTTCTGGTTCCGTCCGTGAGTTGAAGTAAGACAGAGAGAAGCTGTGAGCGAGCTTCACCCTTTTGCACTTCTGTTCTACCAGCTGCAATCAAGTTTCCAGCCGCAACAACCACCATCTCCACCGACAACCACAGCCACACCAACCCAAAACAGAAAACCTGTCGCGTGCTTGTGAGCCGAGAGGAGGAAAACATTTTCCAGATTTTCGTGTGAAAGCTTGACTAGTTGTGAGGTAATTTATGGATCATTTTTAGGATAAATCTGAGGTAATTTGAGTTATCTAGTAACATGCATGTGATGTTAGAGCAGTCGGATGTTGAATTGAATCATTAGAAAATTCTGTTTTGAATATTGAGGTACCATCCGAAAGCTGAGATGATAATGCACTCTATTTCTGAATTCCTGTGATGACTTGAGCACTTAAGTGGATTTAGCCAAATGAAAATGTGATGATTTCCACCATGCATGTTGATTTGTACCTTCGGATGGCATAGTGAAAGCCTGCAGAAATTCTGGTTAGATATAAAGCTCCTGCCGTGAGCTTGATGCACTTGTTTTATTTTGGCTGCTGAATGGGTCTGAATTTGGACAATCTGAGCATGAAAGATGTTTATCTAACTGGATTTTGGATGATTATCAGGATTAGAGTCTTGCATGTGTTAAATTTCGCAATCAAATAGTGAAAACAAAGCTGTGGAAAATTCTGTCTTGGCTAGAAAATTTTGCCGTGAGCTTGCTTGGAGTAGTGCAGCTTAAATTGGTTTTGATTTTTGTAATTTGGGCTTATAATCATAAATATGCAGCTAATAATGAGTACTTAGGCCCTGCATGTAGCCAATCAGTTTGATAAAACAGAGGAATAAAAATTCAAAAGTGCAACCTGCCTTAAGGCAAGATCATCCGGACCAAACAGAAAAATTTCTGGAAATTTTGATGGTTATGGATATTATTTGAACTTGATTTCTGAGCTGGAAATATTCATATGCTAGCTTGATACGTGCATAAGGAATTTAAGAGTTTATAAGCATGTCCAAACCAGAAAATGAAATGAAAATAGAAAGCTCTTAACACAATGATTCAACCGAGGTAAATTCGGATTTAAGACCAACCAAGTGCTGGAAAATTTATGTGACTTGCCAAGGGAGTGAAACCAGAATTTGCAGTTGTTTCTGGAATTTTTCATTAGTAAATAATGCTTGGAAATGCATGAAAAATGTTGTTTTAAGTCTTGTATGACATTCAGTAGTAAACCATTTGAATTGTGGGCAGATTTGGCCAAAATTGTTGACACATAGCTGCGGCAATGTTGTAATTAGAAAATGCAGAAGTTTGCGACTTATTTTCCTGATTTGTTTGGGTCAGAGTTTAGTGTGAATGTAGATCATTTCTGATGTATTTTGAAACGGAAAGTTTGTTGGAAACTCATGGTATGAATTGCTGAAGTCACCAAGTTATTTAAAAGTTCCTCCTTTCAAAAACACAGCAAGCAAAAGCTGCTGCATTTTTTCGGTCTTTTCCCTGCCGCATTTCCTTTCCTTTGGTTGCTGGTTAAGTTTTGCCCTTCAGTTTCATGTTTGATCTTGTGTTGGAGGGAATCAATGGAAGGTTGGGTGTTGAGTTTGAGTGTTTAAACATCTAAAATATTTGAGCTGGAAAGTGGATTTCAGATTGCCAAAGTATTCTACATGAATGTCTGTCCAGATTTTCTGTAATGCATTAGCTCTTTCATTGTTTTTGTTTGTTTGGAGTTGAGTTAAGCAGCTTGTTGTTTAGTTAGAGTTAAGATGCTGGTTTGAGAAATATCTAATCAAAGCTTTGTATTTGAATTAAAAATCTGGTTTGCATGATGAAAAGAAATGCCGTGGCTGAAAAATTGTAGAATGCTGCAGAGAAAATTTTCCAGATTTGCATGCTCTCTTTCCTTGAATTGTTGTGTTTACACATAAGAGTTTTATGATTAAAAAGTGGAAAGAATGTTTGGTAATCTTGTCCAAACCTTTGTTGCCTAAGTTGTTCCTTGCGTTTGAACTGCATCAGAAACCCTGAAAGTTGCAATAAAAGAAAACGCAGCATAGCTTCAGCCGAGTTGCATGAGTTTTTGGGGGTGTTTTTCTGCCTTTTTTTGTTGCATGTTCAGCTGTGTTGTGTTAATCAAAGTGTTTAGTTGTTAAATGGTGATTGAGTGAGGGTCTTTGGTGGCTTTTGTTTGAAGTTTTCTATGAAACCTGCAGTTGAGAGTTTAAAGTTGCAAAAAGGAAAAATTCTGGATGAATGTTGCAGCAGAAAATTTGCTTCATCATTTTTGCAGGCTCTTTTTGTTTGATTGATTGTTTTGTTGCATTATAAAGTGGGTAGATCAAGTGGTGTTTTGTTATTTTGTGCGAACTGCATTTGTTTTGGTCTAAAAGCCTAAGGAAGTTCACAAATTATGAAGAAGTGCAGCTGGTTTGGCATTGCAGAAATTGTTTGTTGCAGAAATTCTTCTTCCACGTGATTTGCATGCATGGAACTTTCAAAAATTTGCACTTTGGCCCCCAAGTCTCTCCTTGTTCCACTAGAACCCAATCAATTAAATAATTTCATCAATTTGGTCCTTGGCAATTTTAATTTGTGCAACTTCATGGCTTGTTTTGTTTCAATTAACTACCATGTTTTGTCAATTGCACTTAAGTCATGATTTTAGGGGTTTCATGACCGAATGAGCTTGTGTTTGCCTATTTTTTTAATTTCCCTAAAATAAATTGGTTGTTTGACCTTTTCTTGGCTCTTGAGACCTTTGGAGTGCTTAAATGTTTCGATTGAATTCGAATGGTTGACTAAGGTTTGCAATTGGGTCTTTAATTGGTAATTGGGTCCTTGGTGGGTCCTTTTTCTGAAACTTATGCATTATTTGATTTCATTTAAATTGCAATTAGGAGAGATTTGGTGACTTTGTTATACTTTACTATTTGAGGTACCTTGACTTTTTTATTGTTTTGAAGCCATTTTTCTTTCATTTGGACACCATTCAAAGGGGCGGTATAATTTCTTTTATCCCTTTTGTTTCTCTCCTATGTGACCCAACGTGTTAAGTGAATTGCATGCCTACTTTGCTTTCCTAGTTTTTCCTCAATTCCTTTTACTTATGTCATTTACTTTTATTTTCATGAAGTTATTCTTTAATGGGGTATGTGTACACCTCTTGGCTTGTAATAGATAGAGCTTTGGCGAGCAATTTGGTCCATTTTCCCTTTCCCCTTTTGTTTTAATTAGTGAATGTAATAAGTTCATTAGTTTGGTTGCATGCCTTTGTGTTACGTGTTACTTGCTTTATTAGGTTTTGCATCTAGTCGAGCATGTTAAGTGTTACGTGCTATGTGTTTATAAGTGTTTGGCATGTCTACTCGCTTTCCATAGCCTGAATGAATGTGATGAATGAATGTACGTTTCCACTAGTCCAACGCTAGTCGGAATTCATAGAATGGGCTAGTCCAACGCTAGACCCTTAGGGATTTCCCCTCGTTAGTACATGTTTGCATGTTCACTACATTTCATGCATTTTTTTAGTTTTTATGGCATTTGGCATGTCCCTCTAACCTTTTCCCTTTCATTTTAGGCCTTTGCATTTCATGCTAGTTATAGGGTCCATTTGCTTGAGAAACCCCCTTGGGTAAGGGAAACGAGCGAGTGTGGCTACTCGATAGCCTTAGCACGCTAGTCTTGCCTTCTAATCAAAGGGAAAATCGAAGTCGACAAGTTAGGAGTCATTCCCATACCCGACCTGATGCATTCCCTTAGGTTCATTCATTCTCATTTATCACTCACTCATTCTTTTCAATTCACATTTCCTTTCCTTATTGTTCATTTTGATTTCTACTTCACGAAATTGCATTTAATTACACCTATATGCACTTATCACTATATTTCATACACTTGCACACAAACACTTGGATTTTTAAATTTCTTTTCATACACTTCCACACTTGCACATTTGAGTCTCATTTGCATTAATCGACCTCTATGGGGTTTTCCTTTGTTGGCCGCCACAATTCATGTGGTTTGGGATCAAAAGCCTCACGAGAGACATCGTAGAATTTAGGATTGCATTTTTCTCTCCGTTTTGCATTCATATAGTCATATCCAACGTGCGAACATATATTGGGTAGAAAATTAGGAAAGGTAAGGTTAAGTCGCGCAACTAGCCTTGGCTAGGTCAAAGGGGTGCCTTGGATTCTATCCTTGCCTTCCCCTTTGTCAAACGTGACCCCCGAACCTTTTTCTTTGGCTTACGTGGACTAGGAGTCGTTTTAAAAAGGGTTTTGCTACTTTGTCTTTTAAAAACACTTTTTGGGTGACTTGGTACACCCCAAATCTATACCAAGTGGCGACTCCGTTTTCATATTTAAAAAACCCTTTTTAAAATTTCAATTGGCCAAATCGTCGCTTTCCAAAGTCCCATGGCCTTTTTACTTTTCATTTTGCACACGTTCACACCACACTTCACACACACATCACTCACACAATTCACACATTCAAAAGTGGGGCGCGACAGTTGGCGACTCCACTGGGGATACCTAAGTGGGTCCGAGCATTTGACTTAGCCAATCGTTTCCTTTTTCTACCCTTTTTTATGCATTGCATTTGGATATTAGGGTTGCATTTTTATTTTAGGACTTTTTCACCTCGCGCGCGTATCAAACTTTTCCCTCACTCACGAATGTGTGATTGGTTGATTGAATGTTTACTTGTTATCTCGCGCTTGCATTGCATTTGGGGGGGTGTGTGTCACCTTTAGAGCCTCGCGTGGTTCTCAACCCCTTCCCTCAAAATAGGGGAACACTTCATACGTGCATGTTTACTTGCTTTTATCCCATTTTATTTTATTTTTCGTGGGCGTTTCCCACACCGCCTTGTAGGACTAGGATCGATCGCCTTGGGTAGGCGGCTGGTGTGCTCTGCGCCCATAGCGCTACCTAAGGGATCACTCGAGCCACCGATCAAAGGCCCTGGGAGTGATGACCCTTCGCCTTTAGGTCTGAAGGCTTGGGAGCCGAAGCTTTATCGAGTCTAGACATTAGTGAACCAAACCTCATGCATCCATATTAGAATAACCTAGGGTAGAGTCGGCCTCACCTTTTCTTAAGCACATTAGGCACGAGGGAAGGGGTTCCACCCCTTTTACCTGCTTTATTGTATTTCTTTTCCTTAATTGCTCCCAATGTGTTATGTGTACTATCGATTGCACTAACCATTCTTTTGTTTTCTTGGATTGCATTCATGTGCCTTAGCAATAAGAGGCCTTTTGGCACTCTTTTAGTGACTTACCCACTGGTTAACTTACATGTTTAAATTTCAGCTATTGCATTTGATTTCATTTTTAGACCTTTTTCCCCCGATGCATTATTCATGTCCTTTAGGTCATATTTATCGCATATTTACATAGCTTTAATAAACTGGCATCATGCATAAACCCTAGAAAGGGAATGCCATTTAGGGGATCCCGTGTTAGGAATAAACCACCCCATGTCTCGGATATATAATCCAAATGAGACTTGCACGTTTACCTTTCTCGTACCGTCCGAAGGGGTAGTGCACAAGGTAAGGTAAAGATCCGATCATTTTCATGAAGCAATTTTTTGGAATATGAGCATCTAATAATCATTTTTTGGTCATTTTATCAAAAATTGGTAAAAATCCCTTGCGTAAAAGGACATTAATTCGAAGAAAATTCACAAATGATTCCTCATTGTTGAGACGATAAATATAGAGGCCAAATTTTGATTTTAGAGGCTCATAGACCAAGGCATTGTAATGATTTCTTGAAACCACCCAGTGGGCGAATAATTCAATCGATTTTTGAACAAATCATCCATCTTATCCAATCCATTTTTTTTCAATTCATTCAATTTTAGTACAATCTAATCATTTTTGAATAAATTCATTTCATCCAATTCATTTGACCAATTTACCCTTTTTAGGGTCTTTTGACCAATTTACCCTTTTTTAGGGTCATTCGGTCGATTTTGAATAAATCGTCAATTCATTTGACCAATTTACCCTTTTTAGGGTCATTCGGTCGCTTTTGAATAAATTATCAATTCATTTGACCAAATTACCCTTTTTAGGGTCTTTTGGCCAATTTACCCATTTTTAGGGCAACCGAGCCGATTTTTGAATAGATCAAGTTTCGTTCAATCTATTTGATCGATTTACCCTTGTTAGGGTGATTTGATTAATTTTGGATAAATTAAATTTCATTTAATTCATTTGACCTGTTTCCCTTTTAGGGTAATCCAGTCAATTTTTAATAAATTGTCAATTGACCAATTAGGGTTTCGATATCAAATTCCAAATTGGGAAATCTAGTCAATTTTTGAGAAAACCATCCATCATATCCAACTATTTAATCAGTTGGGTTTTTGACTCATGCTTCACTGAGGAAATTTGTCGACAAATTCCAATCTCTTCGATAGGAGTTCGTCAAGGTCAAACCCATGCGTTTTGCAAATCAAAGGTGATCAATCTATTCGGACTTGTCCTCATTTTGACAAATCCCTCGTCACTACAATGGTCAAATTTTTCAAATTATTTTTCACTCAATGAATTGATCAGATCCGTCAGGTATGGTATAGTGCTTACCCTAGAGGATTGCATTTTCATGCTAGGCCTACCCTTGGCATAAAAAGGGCTCCCCAATAGGACATGCATCCGAATTTTTTGGATAGTTACTAACTCTTGCCTTTTTCTTTTCCTTTTCTTTATTTTTATTGGAATAACTAAGCAAGGGTTGAATCTAAAGACAATTCCTTTCAAAATTCTCAGGTAATATTTAAATATAGCTTCTCGTCGAAGCCCCATCATAACGCGGTCCCGTAGTCAAGCCCAGAGGAGTCGTGTAAACATGAGTTCACAACCGGAACAGTCAGATAGGTCTGCTACTACCGCTCAACCCGAGACTGCAAGTTCGGGGATTCAGTTGACTGAGATGCTTACCAAGTTTGGAGAGATGGCGTCTGAGATGGCCGCCCAAAGGAAGTTGAATGATGAGCTAATTAGCAGCGGAGTTCAACCCGAACCTGTACCCGCCAGACAGCCTGAGCAAGAGCCGTTTGTCCTACCTTCGGCCCATGCCACTGTTACTCCATCATTTCCTATTGCACCCGAAGAAACTTTCACCTATCCCACCACAAATTTGCCATACACTTACCCTCCTCATCCTTCATTTTCTCTTACTCACATGCGAGGTCCACAACCCCAAATCACTTCAAATATACCACCTGAGCCACATACCTTTTATTACCCTGCTGCTGAGCCATTCCTGCCGGACCATATTGTTCAAACCAAGGCAGAAATGGGGGAATCTTCTGCTCCCGTTGATATAAAGCTGCTCAAACGCCTTGATCGTTTCGATGAGTTTATGAGGAAGAGTCAGGGGTTGAACAAGCAAGGAGTCCTGGACTACGACGAGCTTTGTCTCTTTCCCAATGTGCAATTGCCCGAGGGGTTCAAAACCCCTAAGTTTAACAAGTACGATGGGACGGGTAATCCCAAGACACACCTCCGACTATTTGTTAACAAGTTGGGAAAGCCTGTAGACGACGAGAACCTGCCTCTAAGGTTGTTCCCGGAAAGTCTGGAGGGGGATGCCCTCGATTGGTACTCAAATTTGAAGTCCGAAGAAGTAAAAACCTGGATTGACTTGTCCAATGCTTTTGTAAGGCAATATGAGTATAACTGCGAGTTGGCTCCGACACGAACCACGTTGGAAGGAACAAAAAGAAAACCCTCCGAGGATCACAAGACTTATGCCAAGAGATGGAGGAAAATAACTGCCAAAGTCGAGCCACCAATGACTGAGGACGAAATCATACGCACTTTCATTAAGGCACATGATCCTCCATATTTCGAAGAAATTTTTCGCATGACTGGATGCTCGTTCGCTGCTATTGTCAATAAGCTTGAGGAATTTGATGATTTCGTAAAAGCTGGGAAGATTGTTAATGTCTCTACCCTCAAGTCACAGTTGGATGCTTTGCAAGGTCAGGGGACTAGTGGGAAGAACCCGCAATTCCAAAAGAAAGAGGGGGAAACTGCTTTCACATGGAATCAAAACCCTGTCCCAAGACCCAGACCTCGACAATACCCTACCTACTCAAACCCTTACCCCTACTACTCAAATCCTCATCCTGTTTACCACACCAATACCACTCATCCTCGACCTCGCCCAAATTATGCCAACCCGCCTACAACCCCTTCCCAAATACCTCAACCAAACTTTCAACAAACTCGTCCTCGACCTCCTTACCACCAAAGATTTCCCCCACCAAATAGACTCACCTACAACTATCCCCGACCCACTGAAACTTACAATCAAAGCCGTACCCGAACCTTCACCAACCTAGGCAGGCCTTTGGACCAATTGTATGAGCAATTGAAGGTTGCCAACAAAATAGGCGTGATTCCCCCTCCAACTTATCTTCATGGCATGCCTGCTGGGTACAATCCACATGCTATTTGTGCCTATCATTCGGGAGTACCTGGTCACTCAACCGTCGATTGCAGGGCACTCAAGCACAAAGTCCAAGACATGATCGAGGCAGGGGAAATAATGCTAAGGAAAAGAGGTGAACAAGGGCCGAGCATAAGTACAAATCCTTTCCCTGAACACAAGGACACCTTCGAAGCATCCACCTCCAATGACGAAATTTGAAAATCCTGAAGGAACTTTGCATAATTTGAATGGCCGAGTATCTTCCCTCTCGAAGGGAATTTCGATAAATCTAGGGGTTGTTATTTACTAAGGTTCACGAAAACCATTTCTTGCATATGTGAATAGCTTAATGAAAACATCTTTTGCAACTAAGTTTTTGTCTTGTTTCCGTTTTGATTAGTTTTTCCATCAAATGCATAATTTGTTTTTTCTGTTTATTTGATTATTGTCCCGAATTTTTAATTCTTTTAGATGGCCAAAGATGGAATTATTTGACCATTTGAATATCACTGTTCTGGATTCCGATAATACCATTCATTCAAAAATTTCTTCGTGAAAAATTCCTTTGTTGAAAAGGCCAAAAATCCCTTCGTTTGAAAAGGCCACAAATCCCTTCATTTGAAAATGCCAAAAATCCCTTCGTTGAAAAATCCCTTCTTTGAGAAGGACAAAAACCTCTTCTTTGAGAGACCCCTTCATGAAAAATCCCTTCATTGAGAAAGTCTTCATTGAGAAATTCCTTCATTGAGAAAGTCTTCATTGAGGAATTCCTTCATTGAGAAAGTCTTCATTGAGGAATTCCTTCATTGAGAAAGCCTTCATTGAGAAATCCCTTTATTAAGAATTCGTTCATTGAGGAAGCCTTCATTGAAAAATCTCTTCATTGAGAAAATCCCTTCTTTGCCAAGTTCGAAGCTGATTGATTAAAGCAGCGTCACCGACAATTGATTTTGATGGATGAAAAGCAGCTGAACGCCATGTGCCATGGCTAATGTTATCAAAGTGCGTGGCCTGTGTTCATAACAAAAAGGTCCGCCTCCGAGCCTTTAGAGAAGGAGGACAAAGAGTTAAAGCGAGTTTTGCCAATGCAAGATGAAGTCAAAGACGAATTTGATCTAAACTGGTAAGGACATTTGTCATTCAAAAAGGTGCCACCGAGTGGAGCACTTATCCTTGAAGAGATGGATGGGCAAACATTCTCTCAACCTATCAAATCAGACATGTGTAAGAAGTCTTTATTTTTGATTATGCAAATTTCTTTTGGAAATCATGCAAGGGACGAGGTAAAAGTCAGGCCATCTTCCTTTTCAATCAAAACATTTCATCCCTAGTTATCCCTTTTGAGCCATCAGAGCAGTAATTTTCGTTTGGCAGCCCCTGAGAGTTGCAAACCCCACACTGGGGCCAAGTTATTTTGGAAAAGAGATGATCAAAAGAAAAGAAAACCCTACACTGGGGCAAATTTATTTTGAAAGAGAAAGAAAAAGAAGGAACCCCACCCCATACTGGGGCAAATTTAGCTTTGAAGAAAAATGCAAAAAGTGAGGAAGATGCAATGGAAAAAGCAAAGAGAGAAAATTCAATCAAACTGGGGCAAATTTCCCTCAGTTTCGTTCGAAATTGAAGATGATTTCAAATGATGCAATCTCAGGTTATTTCACACCTTTCATCATACCTGCTTTCAGGCCTCAACCTTTCTTGAAATATCCCACCTGACCTCATTACAAAGGACAAAAGTCCTGACTTTCGTCCCTTGCTGTATTTCTATCAAGAAAATTTGCTAATCAACTGGCAAGTGATGTCCATAATGCCTTCGCTTATTTATAAGGAGAAGCGCATTTTACTGATGTCAGCAATCTTTAACTCATACCTTCTGAGGCGATTATGGTTGAGCTCTTCCATTTGCTGCCGTAGGTGAAAATCCGAGAGTGCACCTTAAAAAAAAAAAAAGGTGGGGGCAACCTTGGTAAAAACCCGAAAGGGCGCTAGGTAGGTTTCTTCAATGAGCAAACACGAGGAAGAACAGTTGATGACTTGGTTCATTTGGAATTTCTCTTCATAATACTTCTGCCAGTGTCGAATTGCAGAACAAAGATATTCAGGAACTCGAATATGACATCCGTTGGCCAAAACTGTGTCGTTTTGTAAAAATATTTCTTTAGCAAATTCATTCTTAGGAAGCTCATTTTTTCTCAATTGCTTGTATTCATGGCATTTTTGTAGGCTTTAAGCACAAATGGTTTGTGTTTGCATTCTTTCACATATTCATTTCTGCATGATAGGTGAAATTACTTTTAAATCATCGAATTTTGGTGAATGATAACCCCATGGTTTATTCAAAGCATACTTGGGTTCAGTCATCTTGCGAAAATGGTTGAAATTCAGCAAGGTCGGTTACGCAAGCTTCACAATATGGCAAAATGCACGCTCGGTTAGTCGGGAAAAATCAGAGACGTTTAGAAATGACAAATCCAACCAAGTCAGATGCCACGGTCAACTTTGACGAAGGCACCCAAAGACTCATGTTTACACGATTCTCAAGGACAAACGGATCAAATAATGGTGGCAATTCCTTTGTTTTTTCTCTTTTGCAGGAAATTTCATGCATGGATGAAAACAATCACACCTTGCATTGAAATCGGTGTCGGAAAGAGTCCTAATGAACAAAGGCAGATTGAAAATGTCGCAAGCAAATTTCATCAAAAAAATGCAACAGCATGGCGATACAGAATCAACTCTGGACTCAAATAGCAAAAATTCATCATACTGGGGCAAAGTAATTTTTTGTAAAGATTTTGAAAAGTCAAAAAGAAGCAAAAATCATCAATCAAAAACCAAAATCGAATCAAATTTCGTCACGGCAGGATCGGGTTTAATCCCACTGACCGATGATCAAAAGCATTTTCGGGTCAGTCCCTCGATCAAAAGCATTTTCGGGTCAGTCCCTCGATCAAAAGCATTTTCGGGTCAGTCCCTCGATCAAAAACATTTTCGGGTCAGTCCCTCGATCAAAAAGGGGTCAGTCCCTCGATCAAAATGCAAGTATCAAAAAACTCATTCGGGTCAGTCCCTCGATCAAGCAAATCATTTTCGGGTCAGATCAAAAAACCTCGATCAAAAGCATTTTCGGGTCAGTCCCTCGATCAAAAGCTCATTCGGGTCAGTCCCACGATTCAAAAGCTCATTCGGGTCAGTCCCGCGATTAAAGCTTGTTCGGGCCAGTCCCATGATTTGAATTTCCTTCTCTAGTCAGTCCCAATTTTAAATTTCTGCTCGGGTCAGTCCCGTTTTAATTTCCTGTTTGGGTCAATTCCATTTTAAAAAAAAAAATGTTAAAGAGGTCGATCCTCATTTCAGAAGCGTCCATTGCAGCCGAATAACGCAGGTAAGTATTTGGTGTCTACTTCTTTGTCTCAAGTTTTTTCAAAACTCAGACAAAGAGGGGCAAACTGTAGACACCAAATTTTGGTGTAATTTCATTTGCTGTTTATTTTTAATTTTTTCATTTTAGTTTTATTCGATTTTTAGTTTTAGTTTCTAGTTTTATTTTTATTTTTAAGCTGTTAGCATAGAATCTCTTGGAAAATGAATGAAAATGAGAAAGTGAAAAGAAAAGAGGAGAGAAAAGAAAAAAAAAGAAGAAAATTGCCCACAAAATATGTTTTATGTCTTCTAAATTCAATCTTTTGGCATTTTGTTTATTTTTGTTAAGTTATTTTAAAAAAAAAAGAAGAAAAAGAAAAAAAGAGAAAAACGATGAAAATGGGAAATGGAAAAGAAATGGAAATTGCACTTTATTGTTCTAGTTTATTTTTCATCAAATGTTAATTATTTTGTTTTGGTTATTTCTTTTTATTATTATCAATTTTGTTTGTTTCAAAAAAA
>NW_020864387.1:164179-179873 GCF_003713205.1 Coffea eugenioides | reverse complement strand
GTGCATTTGACATTTTATACATCTCCGGAAAAAATCTATACAATCACGCTTCATAGTAAGCCAGAAGTATCCGGTTCTCATGATTTTCTTTGCTAGCAAATGGCCATTCATGTGAGGTCCACAAACGCCACTATGCACTTTTTTTCATCATATTTTGAGCTTCGTCTTCATCAATGCACTTTAAAAGGTTCAAATCTGAGGTTCGTTTGTACAAAACTTCTCCACTCAAGAAAAATTTTGAAGCCATTCTACGCAGAAAACTCTTGTCCTTTGTACTAGCATGCAGAGGGTAAGACCCAGTTTTGAGAAACTCTTTAATATCATTATACCAAGGAATATTGTCAGAGGACTTGTCTACAACCCAACAGTGGGCAGGCTTGTCTTGAAGTTGAATCTGGATTGGTTCGATCCTTAATTTATCTGGATACTGAATCATAGAAGCTAAGGTGGCCAAAGCATCAGCAAATGCGTTTCGGGCTCGCGGGAGATGTCTGAACTCCAAATTTTGAAATTGCTTGGCCAGAGTGAGCAGACTACAATGGTAGGGCAAAATTTTTGAATCTTTGGTTATCCACTGCTTCAAGGTTTGGTGCACGAGCAAATCTGAATCACTGAAAGCTATCAACTCTTTGATTTCCATTTCTAAAGCCATTTTGAGACAAAAAATGCAGGCTTCATATTCAGCCATGTTGTTTGTGCAAGCAAATTGCAATTTGGCAGCGGCAGGGTAGTGCTTCCCTTCGGGTGAAACGAAAACAGCTCCAATTCCAGTTCCGAGAGAATTCGAAGCTCCATCGAAGAAAAGCCTCCATTCAGAGCTTTGCTCACTTATATCGTCTGTGGCGCCTACAAATAAGACTTTCTCATCAGGGAAATAAGTATGAAGTGGTTGATAATCATCATCCCTTGGATTTTCTGCCAAATGATCAGCTATAGCTTGCCCCTTGACAGCCTTTTGTGAAGTGAAAACAATATCGAACTCTGAGAGAATTATCTGCCATTTAGCCAGACGTCCAGTTAGCATCGGCTTCTCCAAGAGATACTTCAAAGGATCAGATCGAGAAATAAGATAAGTGGTATGGCTCAACAGGTAGTGTCTCAGCTTTTGAGTTGCCCAGGCCAATGCACAACAGCTTTTCTCAATGAATGAATAATTGGCCTCATACTGCGTGAACTTCTTGCTTAGATAGTAAATGGTTTGCTCCTTCCTTCCGGAGTCATCATGCTGCCCGAGGACACAACCAACTGCTTCTTCAAGCACAGATAGGTACATGATTAATGGTCGACCCGGCTTGGGTGGCACTAAGACTGGCGGATGTAACAAATAATCCTTGATCTTATCAAAAGTTTGTTGGCATTCTTCACTCCAATACAATGGCACATTCTTTCTCAACAATTTGAACAACGGCTCGCATGTGGCAGTTAGCTGGGCAATGAATCTCCCAATAAAATTGATCTTTCCTAAGAAACTTTTCACGTCCTTCTGAGTTTTCGGCACTGGCATATCTCGAATTGTTTTGATTTTTGCTGGATCTATCTCTATGCCTCTTTTACTAACAATTTACCAGCTGGTGCCCCAAAGGCGCACTTTGCAGGATTTAGTTTCAAATTGTACATTCGCAACCTTTCGAACAACTTCTTCAAATCAACCAAATGGTTCTCTACTCTTTTAGACTTGATTATGATGTCATCCACGTAGACCTCCATCTCCCGCTGGATCATATCATGAAACAGGGTGGTCATGGTCCTTTGATAAGTAGCTCCGGCATTCTTTAAACCAAATGGCATCACTCGGTAGCAAAATGTGCCCCAAGGGGTGATAAAAGCAGTCTTCTCCCTATCCTCTTCTGCCATCAAAATCTGGTGGTATCCAGCGAAGCAATCACAAAAAGATTCAATCTCATGCCCAGTGGTATTGTCCAGGAGAATGTGAATATTTGGCAGAGGAAAATCATCTTTAAGACTGGCCTTATTGAGGTCTCTATAATCAACACAAACTCGTACCTCTCCATTCTTTTTTGGAACAGGGACTGAATTCGAAAGCCAAATAGGGTAATGGGAAACAATGATAATGTTGGTTTTGAGCTGTTTTTCAATTTGCTCTTTTATTTTGAGGCTTATATCTGGTTTGAATTTTCAGGGTTTTTGCTTTACGGGTGGAAAAGTAGGGTCTGTGGGCAACTTATGCACTACCACATCAGTTGAAATACCAGTCATATCATCATAGGACCATGCAAATACATCCTGGAACACAGTCAAAAATTCAACCATCTCCTTTTTCTGCCTCTCATTCAAATGAATACTAATTTGCACCTCCTTAACTTCATCTTTAGTGCCAATGTTAACCTTTTCTGTTTCTTCCAGGTTCGGTTTCGGTTTCTCCTCATATTGTTCAAAGTCCTTTGCAAAAGAATCGAATACCTCCTCATTATCACTCTCGCTTTGGAGCTCGGATTCCCAGACCTCCAAGTCGTGAGTGATATAGAGATTGCCATTATTGAATTCCAGAATAGTGATATCCAAAGGATCGATAGTTTTATTTTTGGCCATCTGAAAGAATTAACGAATGTGGGATAATAAGCAAACAAACATACAACAAACAAATGAACAAGCAATATGACAGAAATATAAACCAACGAATAAACAAAACAACATGACAAGAACAACTTGTGTATTTTCATAAAACCTTTGATTGAAAGCGAAAACAAAAAGAAAGCAAGTGGAAATGAAATGAAAATTTAACAATATTTACATGTGCAATATTTTAGTCAAAGGTAAAGATGCTTTCATTAGTTATTTACAGATGCAGAAGTATTTTCATGAATTCGCATGAATGACAACCCCTTTAGGTTTATCGAAGCTCCTTCTGAATGGGCAGGAACTCGGCTGTCCAATTGAAAATTGATCCTTCAGGGATGTTGGAAAACCCGGCCTCATCTGGGAAACTGTCTTCAAATGTTGCCCCAACAAACAATTGGGTCAAACTAGTTTCGATTTCGTCAACTGGGTTAATCTCTGACGTGATCACCTCGGTTAGTCGTGGAAAAGTATAATGCAATGGTGGAATATCAAAGGCCTTTTGCCTGCCTTCTTTCTCTGCTCTCTTGCGTTCCTTCATTTCTTTGATGTCTTTAGCGGTTGGTCGGAAACCCAAATCGAATGAATCCTTTTTCTCCACAATTTCCACTGGTTTCAGAATTCCTTGTAGATCACGTCCCAGCCCTTTGTCAAACTCATATCCTCCGCGGATCATTTCCTTAGCCATCATGACACTGGCCTTTGACAGAACTCGTTCCTCTTTTGTTATCCAACTTACGGAGACGATATCAGCTGTGCTATGAGGGGTCACTGTGGCGTTTCGGCTACCATCTTCTTTGGACCCAGAATCAGCAATCACGAGGCAATCCTCCTCGGCAAAGATAGTTATCAATTTGTCATTTACTATGAATTTCAACAATTGATGCAATGAAGAAGGTACAGCTCCGGACTTATGAATCCACGGCCTTGCAAGCAAAACATTGTAAACACTAGGAAAGTGCATAACTTGACAGGCTATTTGAAACTGTGCGGGCCCCATCTCGACTACTAAATCCACTTCTCCTATAGGTTCTCTTTGTGCTCCATCAAAACCTCTAACTATGGTCCCTGAAGGCCTCAACTTGATATCTTGCAACTCTAGCTTTTCCAAGGTACTCCAAGGACAGATATTAAGCGCAGATCCATTGTCAATCAACACCTTTGGCAACATTTTCCCGTTGCACCTCACAGTTATGTACAGAGCCTTATTATGTCCAATGCCTTCTGCCGGTAATTCATCATCAGAGAAAGTGATTTGTTTTGTAAATAACACACTCCCAACTATATGTGAGAAATTAGCAACCGAAATGTCCTTAGGGATTCGAGCTTTAGTCAACACTTCGAGCAACGCATCCCTATGCATATCCGAAGAAAAGAGTAGATCCAACATGGATATTTGGGCGGGCGACTTGCTTAGCTTCTCGACTACATTATATTCGCTTCTTTGGAGCCTTTTAAGAAAATCCAAGGCTTCCTTCTCAGTAATTGTTGGTTTAGCGGGCAGCTCGGGTTTATTTGTTTGAATCGGAACGGTAGCTCCAAACGGACTTGCAATCCTCCCTGATCTAGTGACCACTGACACCTCTTCTTTGGCAACTGACTTTTCTCCAATTTGTATGACAGGTTCATCGTAGTTCCATGGCACTCGCTGCAAACTTAGAACAGGCTCCTGCTCTGGGAATTCGATGACCACTGGCTCCAAAGCCTCGCTCTCAGCTAGAGTGAGATCCAAAATAAAAGACCTTTTATCCTCTTCAAATGGCACCTCTATTACAAATAGTTGGTCTGTGACCCCAAACACCTCAGCTTCCCTTGCCAATTTTTGGACTTGCTCCTCATACTCTGCGTCGTCCAGAATGATCCCAATGGTATTAGTATGTTCCGGCAAGGGGTTCCTATTTATATTCGACCCTTGTGCCTCCCTTTTCCTGATTACAATCTCTCCGGCTTCAATCATATCTTGAATTCTGTGCTTAAGAACCTTGCAATCAACAGTTGAATGTCCGGGTGCCCCTGAATGATAAGCACAGACGGCTTGTGGGTTATACCCAGCGAATATGCCATATGGATAGGTCGGAGGGGGTGCCATACCAATTTTTTCGACGGCCTTCAACTGGTCATACAATTGGTCTAAAGGCCTGCCTAAATCGGTAAATGTACAGCTACGGGCTTGGTTGTAAGGTTCAGGAGGTTGAGGATGGTTATAAACAGTCTATTTGGGGGAGGAAATCTTGGGTTATATGGAGGGCGAGGTCGATTTTGGGGTGGATTTGTTTGAGAAATTTAAAAAGGGGCTAAAGGTGGGTTAGGATAGCTTGGGCGAGGTCGAGAGTGATGGATATTGGTAGTATATACATGGTATGGGTTTGAATAATAAGGGTAATGTGGTTGGTAGGTTGGATTGTGTTGGTATCGGGGTTTGGGTGAAGGGTTCTGGTTCCAGATAAAAGTTGCCTCCCCCTCTTTCTTTTTAAACTGCGGTTTCTTTCCACTGCTCCTTTGCCCTTGCAAAGCTTCTACTTGTGATTTTAGGGCAGAGACGTTAACAATTTTTCCAACTCTCACAAAATCATCATACTTTTCGAGTTTATTCACAATCGCAGCAAATGAACACCCGGTCATACGGAAGATTTCTTCGAAGTATGGAGGATCATGCGCCTTTATGAAAGTGTGAATAATTTCATCTTCGGTCATCGGAGGCTCAACCTTGGCAGCTATCTTCCTCCATCTTTTGGCGTATGTCTTATGATCTTCAGATGGTCGCCTCTTGGTGCATTCCAAAGTAGTTCTTGTCGGTGCTAGCTCGCAGTTATATTCGTATTGTCTGATGAAGGCGTTGGATAGATCAAGCCAAGTCTTCACCTCCTCTGGCTTTAAGTTTGAATACCAATCGAGGGCGTCTCCTTCTAGACTCTCTGGAAATAACCTTAATGGCAAGTTTTCGTCATCCACCGGTCTACCCAACTTGTTGGCAAACAAACGCAAGTGTGTCTTAGGGTTGCTTGTACCATCATATTTATTGAACTTCGAGGTCTTGAACCCCACGGGCAGCTGTACATTTGGAAACAGGCACAGATCATCGTAGTCTAACACCCCTTGTTTGCTTAAACCTTGGCTTTTCCTGATGAACTCATCGAAACGATCCAACCGCTTAAGTAACTTCATATCAACCGGGGCAGACGACTCTTCCATTTCTGGCTTGGTTTGAACAGTGTGCTCTGGCACAACAGGCTCTGCGGTAGTCTGATAAAAAGCTTGTGGATCCAGAGGCATGTTTGGACCACCTTGAGGCTGAAATCCTTGCCCATAGGGAGGATAGAACGGAGGATTTTGAGTATAAGTATACTGCGGGTTGAAAACTCCCTCAAAAGTGGTTTGAATTGGAGGAATGACAAATGGTTCAGATTCCGGTTGTTTGACGGGCGCAGACTCGGGCTGTACTCTGCTACTAATGAGCTCGTCGATCAACTTCTTTTGGGCGGCCATCTCAGACTCCATTTCCCCAAATTTGGTGAGTAATTCAGCCAACTGAACCCCGGGACTTGTGGCTTCCGGCTGGGTAGTTGCAGCAGTCCTATCAGACGATTCTGGCTGAGTACTCATGTCTACACGATTCTTTTGGGCTTTACTTCGGGATCGCGTAATAATGGGGATTTTCCGAGAAGCTATTTTGAAACTTTACCTGAGGATGCAAAAGACATCTTTAGATAAACCAATCGTTACTAGACTTCTGCAACTGATTCAAAGGAGAAAAAGAAAAAGACATGAGTTAGTGATTGTTCAAACAATTCAGATGCATGTCCTATGGGGGGGACCTTTTTTGTGCCAAGGGTAGGCCTAGCATGATGCAAGCTTTCGGGGTAAAATCCCATTTCCAAACCTGTAAGTGAATTTAGAACTTTGAAATGGAAAGGTTCTCATAAAATGTGGAAGAGTTCAATATTTCTTTACAACCTCGTCAATGGTCTTAGTAATCATGTTTACAAAATCCCTATGTCTCAAGAGACTTGTACTTTGTGACTCTCTAGAGCTCCTTAAACTGAGCTTACGAGCTCCTTCTCTAATTCTATCAAGGGCGTCTATGGCTTCCTCTAGTTTCTCATTCTTCTTCTTCTCTCTCCTCAACTGCACTTGGATATTTTCTAAAACTTTGTTGGCCATTATAAGCTGGGCTTGAGATTCCTCTAATTCTTTTCTTAGCTTCTCCATTTGTTCTTCGGGACTGGCTGATGCTGATTGTTGCCTTGCCCTATCATGTTCCACCCTTTGTTTGATCCATTCATTGTACCCAGGCATAACTGCAGGTGCCACCTTGTTTACCAATTTCAACTACAAATTCTCAAGACCTTGCAAATTTCCCAAGCCTCTAATACCATGCTTCGGCTCTCGGTCACCGTACTCAATCTGAGATCTTCAACCCCTTGTACCATAGGAATGCTTTGCGGGTATCCAAACTGTCTCATAACCTTTTGTGGAATATAGGCGACTAGACCATTAACTCCAACTAGAGGGATGAAGTCATGTTGAGTGGTCCTAAAAGCTGGGTCCCTAACCTTGGTCCAATCTAGAACCCACTGCACCTTTTTTGGTGTCAAATTGTTGAACTCCTCAATAAACTGGCTTGACGACATCACGCGGTAGTAGTGGCTGACTCTCTCTCGATGTGAACCAATCCAATTCTCAACTGAGAGACAAGTGTAGACACCAAATTTTTGGTGTTTTATTATTTATTTTTTTTTTACTATTCGCTTTTCATTTGTTCTATTTTTATTTGTCACAATTAGTTTTATTTACTTTTAGTTATAGTTATTTTAGCCATTTTAGCGTAGAATTTCCCAAAGGAAAAAGAAAAGTGTTAAAAAAAATATATGGGATTTAATTTCAATGTTTTCTTGAAAAAAGAAGGGAAAAAGAAAAATAAAGAAAAGAAAGAAAATTAGCATTTCGTTAGCATTTCTGCGTTTATTTTTTATTTTATTTATTAGTAGGTAATTGGTTATCTATATTTATATTATACTTTTACAAAAAAAAAAGGGAAACACGTGACAGCAAGCTGCGTATTTACGCAGCTTGCAAGAGAGGACCTGGGCAGTCCCTTAGCTGCAAATATAGGAGAGATGGCTGGGGTTTTAGGGTTGGAGATGCTGGTATAATAGCAAAGGCAAGACAGCCGCAAAGGGCAGGGGTTTTTGGAGGGGATAGAAAGAATCAAGAGGCATCAAGCAAAGGCCGAGGAAAAAGGGTGGCTGGAAAGGGTCTGTTTGAGAGAGCAAAAGAGAGAACGAAGGTAAGCTTGGAGGAGGAGAGTAACGGCTGCAGAAAAATTTGGGAAAAGAGAAGAGAGTTGTCGGCTGGCATTTTGAAAAAAAAAACAAACCTGCGGAGATTGAGAGTGGGACTAGAAGGATTGAGAGACAAAGGGGAAGGGCTGAGTGAAAAGCTGAGATTGGAGAAAGACTTGGGCTGGAGGAAACTGCAAAGGAGTTCTCGGCTGTGTGAGTGAAGGAACCAGAGGAGGAAGAACGTGGGCAACCGGGAAGATTAAGCTTTTTGGGCTGAGCAAGGACACTTTGTTCATCATCCAAGATTCTGTTTTTTCCTTTTGAAAAGGATAAAGGTAATGCCTTTCACTTGTCTTCTGCCCATAGATTATAAAATCATGTCTGAAATGTTGAAGCTTTGCTGCGATGCTGGTTTTGTTTTGCCGTGAGTTTTGCTTCTTTTTCTGCACTTCTGGGATTGGCAACACGGTCAGGTTTTCTGGATTTTGGGTGAAGTTATGAGAGTTATGTGATTGGGGATGGGCTGTTGTGTAGCTTGACTGGGTTTTCTTTTCCTTCTTCGCATGAGTAGATTTGGTTTGGATTGAAATATTTGCAGAAACTGATTAAAGCTTGTGTCTTTTGCTGTTTTCTTTTGCTGCATTTTCTTTGTTGTTTTCGATTGGAATGGTCAGTAGATAGATTCATGTTTAAAGATGTGTGCGAGTGGATTTGTAGATGATGAATGCCGTGCAATACTCTTGGCAATCCATTCATTCAAGTTGTAAAAATTTCTGCCGCAAGGCAAGGGCTGCACGCCTACTTGCTGTTTTTCTCTACTACCAGCAATAGCAAACAACAATTTCTTTTTTAGTCATCTTTTGCTAGCTTAATCTGTTTGAATGGGAAGGAAATGAAAGGCTTGGTCTCAGTTTGTACGTTGTAAAAGGCTGCAATACTTGAGCTGGAAAATGGATTTCAGATTGCTAGCTATTCTACATGATTGTCTGTCAGAATTTCGGTAGTCCATTAGCCCTTTGATTGTTCTTGTTGGTTTGGAGTTAGAGTTCAGTAGCCTGTTGTGAGTTAAAGTGAGGATGTTGGGTTGGAAATATTTAATCAAAGCCTTGTCTATGAACCAAAATCTGGTCCGCACTATGAAAAGAAAAAATCTGGTTACCGAAACCATTTCTGCATTTATTTTTCAGAACTTTGGGACGATACATTTCTATGTTTTATGGTCATTTGGGTTGTGATCATTGTGTGGTCCATTACTTGGCTTGAAGTTGTGGCTTTGGGTTGAAAAATATCTATCCAAGGTTGTGTATTTGAATTGAAAAATCTGTTTTGGCTTGAAGGCAAAGTGCAGCAGTTTTTCTTTGAAGTTTAATAGAAATAGGTGCAGAAGCTCTTTGTCTACGTAGATTGCATGAAGATTGCATGAAATCATTTTCTAAAATTTCACTTTGGCCCCCCAAGTCTCCCCTTGTCCTACTATGGCCCAATCAATTGAATGATCTCCTCAATTTGGTCCTTGGTAGCTTTTAATTTTACAACTTCATTGCTTGTTTGTTTCAATTGACTACCATGCTTTGTTTCAATTGCACTTAATTCATGACTTTAAGGGCTTTATGACCAAGTGAGCTTGTGTTTGCTTATTTTCTTTAATTTTCCCAAATAAAGTGGTACCTTGACCGTTTTATTGTTTTGAAGCCATTTTTCTTTCATTTGGACTCCATTCCAAGGGAGGTACACTCTATCCCTTATTTGCACTTCATTTGACCCTACGTGCTCCTACGTGTTATGTGAATATGCATGTCTACGTTGCTTTCTTTGCCTTTCTTTAATTCCTTTCATTTATTTCATTTACTTTTGCCTTATATTTAAGTTTTTCATTATGGGGTATGTGTACACCTCTTGGCTTGTAATAGAAAGGGCTTGGTGAGCAATTTGGTCCATTCTCCCTTTCCCCTTTGTTTTAGTTAGCAAATATAATAGTTAGGGCCTTAATTGTCCTTAGGTGCTTTGCATGCCTATGTGTTATTTGTTAAGTGCTTTATTAGGCTTTTGCATCTAATCGAGCATGCTAAGTGTTATGTGCTATGTGTTTATAAGTGATTTGTATGCCTATTGTGCTTTCCATAGTCATGAACGAATGTGATGGATGAATGCACGTCACCACACTAGTCCAATGCTAGTTGTGGTTCCTTGTTCCGTCACCACACTAGTCCAACGCTAGTTGTGGTTCCTTGTTCCGTTTCCACTAGTCCAATGCTAGTGGGAATTCATAGAGAGGGCTAGTCCAACGCTAGACCCAATAGGCCATCCCTCGTTAGTGCATGCTTGCATGTTCACTACATTTCATGCATTTTTCTTAGTTTTTTGGCATTTGGCATGCCCCTCAATACCTTCCCCCTTCATTCTAGGTTTTTGCATTTCATGCTAGTCATAGGGTCCATTTGTTTGAGTGTCCCCTTTTGATAAGGGAAACGAGCGAGTGTGGCTCCACAAATAGCCTTAGCACGCTAGTTCTCCCTTCTAATCAAAGGGAAGATTAAAGTCACAAAGTTAGGACTCCCCGTTCCCGTCTTGATGCATTCCCATAGGATTCATGCATTTCATTCATTCACTATCACTTACTTTATATTCTATCCCTTTTTCTACATTCTCACTTCACACTACTTTAATTTTGCACGTTTTCACTCAACTACTCACATTTTATACCATATCACTCGCACACTTGCACTTTATGTTATTTTACATTATCGTTCTTTATTCACCTTACCTTGTAAATACATTTGCACACCTCCACTTACATCCTATTATTTTATCACTTTTTCTCACTTCACACAAACTCACATTTTCACATGGCATGCATTCCATTCATTTTATGTCATTTAGGATTATGTGTGACCTCTCCAAAGGATCATTACTGGGCTTCACAATTGATGTGAATGGTACCACCCAATCTTTGAAGAGAAATTTCTCCCATATCCCCATAGGTCTAGGTTTTTGCATTCATATAGACTTATCCAACACGCTATACATACTTTGGGTAGAAAAATTAGGAAAGGTGGGGCTAAATCACGCAACTAGCCTTGGCTAGGTCGAAGGGGTGCCTTGGATTTTATCCTTGCCTTCCCCTTCGTCAAATGTGACTCCCGAATCTTTTTCGTTGGTTTACGTGGACTAGGAGTCGTTCAAAAGGGGTTTCTTTCTATCTTTCCTTTAGAAAATTTCTTTTTTTTGGGTGACTTGGTACACCCTAACTCTATACCAAGTGGCGACTCCATTTTTCATTAAAAACCCCCTTTTGAACTTTGTTTGGCCAAATCGTCGCATTCTCAAGTCCCATGGCCTTTTACTTTTCATTTACACACGTTCACATTCCACTACACACTCTCACCACATCATTCAAAAATTGGGGCGCGACAGTTGGCGACTCCACTGGGGATTTTTCTAAGTGGGTCCAAGCATTTGATTTGGCTATTCTTTTCTCTTTTCTACCCTTGCTATGCATTGCATTTGGATTTTAGGGTTGCATTTTTCATTTTTAGGACTTTTTGCCTCGCGCGCATATTAAACTGTTCCCTCACTCACGTATGTATGATTGGTTGTTTGAATGTATAGTTTACTTGTTTATCTCGCGCTTGCATTGCATTTGGGGGGGGGGTGTCACCTTTAGAGCCTCGCGTGGTTCTCAACCCCTTCCCTCAAAATAGGAAAACACTTCATACGTGCACGTTTACTTGCTTTTATCCCATTTTATTTTATTTTTCGTGGGCGTTTCCCACACCGCCTTGTAGGATTAGGATCGATTGCCTTGGATAGGCGGCTGGTGTGCTCTGCGCCCATAGCGCTACCTAAGGGATCACTCGAGCCACCGATCAAAGGCCCTGGGAGTGATGACCCTTCGCCTTTAGGTCTGAAGGCTTGGGAGCCGAGACTTATCGAGTCTAGTCGCATTAGTGAACCCCAGCCTCATGCATCCATGTTAGCATTTTCCTAGGATAGAGTCAGCCTCACCCTATTATAAGCACATTAGGCACGAGGGAAGGGGTTCCACCCCTTTTATTGGCTTTTATCGTATTTCTTTTCTTAATTGCTTCCAATGTGTTATGTGTACTATCAACTGCACTAACCATTTCATTGTTTCCTTGGTTTGCATTCATGTGCCCTAGCAATAAGAGGCCTTTTTGGCACTCTTTTAGTGACTCACCCACTAGATAGCTCACATGTTTAAATTTCAGTCTTTGCACTTACTTTTCAATAAATACATTTCATGTTTAGACCTTTTTCCCCCGTTGCATTATTTATATCCTTTAGGCCATGTTTGTCACATGTTTATATCGCTTTAATAAATGGCATTATGCATAAACCATAGAAAGGGAATGCCACATAGGGAATCCCGTATTTAGGAATAAGCCACCTTGTGTCTCGGATACTTAATCCAGTGAGACTTGCACGTTTACATTTTGTACCATCTAAAGGGGTAGTGCACAAGGTAAGGTAGGATCCGATCATTTTCATAGAGTGATCTTTGGAATATGAGCATCTAATAATCACTTTTTGGCCATTTTGTCAAAAATTGGTAAAAATCCCTTGCATGAAGGACGTTAATTTGAAGAAATTCACAAATGATTCCTCCTATTGAGACGATAAATAAATTGAGGCCAAAATTTGATTTTTAGAAGGTCATAGCCTAATGCACCTCAGTAATTTTGAAATAGCCAATGGTCGGACAATTCAACCAATCCATTTTGCCAATTCATTCGATAAATCATCAATTCGTTTGACCAATTTACCCTTTTTAGGGTCACCTGGCCGATTTTTGAATAAATCATCAATTCATTTGGCCAACTTACCCTTTTTAGGGTCACTTGGTCGATTTTGAATAAATCGTCAATTCATTTGACCGATTTACCCTTTTAAGGGTCATTCGGCCGATTTTTGAATAAATCACTAATTCAATTTCATTCATTTGGCCAATTTACCCATTTTTAGGGCAACCGAGCCGATTTTGAATAAATCAAGTTTCGTTCAATCTATTTGATCAATTTACCCTTTTTAGGGTGATCTGATTAATTTTGGATAAATTAAATTTCATTCAATTCATTTGACCTGTTTCCCTTTTTAGGGTAATCCGGTCGATTTTTAATAAATTGTCAATTTCATTTGACCAATTAGGATTTCAATGTCGAATTTCAAAATGGAAAACCCAGTCGATTTTGAGAAAAGCATCCATTGCATCCAGCCATTTGATCAGTTGGAGTTTTGACCCGTGCTTCACTGAGAAAAGTTGTCAAAACGAATTCCAATCTCTTCGATAGGAAGTTTGTCAAGGTCAAACCCGTGCATTTTTGCAAGTTCTTGTATCGATCAAAAGTGATCAATCCCTTCGGACGAGGTCCTCATTTTGACAAACGTCTCTTCTCATTCCAATGGGCCAAATTTTTCAAATTATTTTTCACTCCATAAGCTGATTGGATCCATCAGGTATTGTATAGTGCCTGCTCTGGAGGATTGCATTTTCATGCTAGGCCTACCCTTGGCACAAAAAGGGTTCCCCCATAAGACATGCATATCGATTTTATATTCTTGCTTACTAACTCAGGGTATTTTTCTTTTGTTTTCCCCCCTCCCCCTGCATTCGTAAAAATACTCCAATAAAGGGGAAATATTTTTCTATATCTGATGACACTTCTGATCTAATAAAGTGTCAAAATTGCAAGTATTGCGTGATTCTTGGGCAGATCCTACAATGAAAACATAAATGATCTATCTGAAAGTTCTACGCTAAAGCCTCTGAGAGATTTTGTAATTATTTTTGAAAGGAAAATTCTGTTTATTTGATTTGTTAATATATTTTGCTCCAAAAGAAAATGAGATGAAAAGTGTATATGTGGAGCTCTTTACAAGTTTCTCTCTTCTCATTGTATTATCATTGAACGACAAATTTTGTTTTAATCTTGTTAGTAATAAAGTTTTGGACAATTATTGTTTTGTGTATATTCATGTACATTTCATTCTTTATTGAGGTCATTAAGAGATTTCATGGTGAAGTTTAAGAAATAAGCTCAAATTGAGATTTTTCAACCTCTGGCCTAAAAACTCACAAATGTGTACACTAGATTGGTGATCCGAGTTACACAATAAGAGTGCTCGAAATTAAAAAGAGGTCACTCAGAAGGCCCATGAGATACTTTTCTCCTTCACTTAATCCCAAAATAAAGTCAGTCACATTGATTGATAAATTGGGGCAACTTTTGCTTGAAAATGTTCAAGGGTATCTAATCTGGTTCAATCACATCTAAGTGAAAGCAAAAAATGTGCGTTATTCTTGTTTGTTTTGAAAATTTGGAATGACACTTCGAGCATTCGTTTCACTACCTATACAGATTTTTATCATTTGCTCTCCCATTTGAGCCTATAAAAGAATAATTTCGTTTCAAATAAGTGCCTTGGTGATCACTACCCTACATTGGAAAATTTTCAAATATCAAAAAGGGGAATGGATTTTCAATAACCATTTCGTTACTGTGGTTGTCATGAGGTGTAAGAATGATGCTTTGGCCATCGCTCCTACAATCCAAACACTATTTATCCCTTGCATCCGCATTTGAGCCAAATAGGTGGTTCCTTTCAAATGCACTTGTGATCGTACCCCACATTGGGGAGGGAGATTGGAGAATTTTTCAAAAAGAAGAAAAGCAAAAGTGCCAAAATTAAAAGAAAAGAGGGAATCGCAAATTTGAAGAAATTTGATTCTACCTGGGTTCAAAAGAAAAGAAAAGAGAAAAAGGACAAGTTCTGTTTCATAGATATGAATGAGTAAGAGTCTTCCTCAGTCAATTAATTCCGATACATGCAAAAAATTTCGCATTAACGAAAGTTTCCTTTCAGAGTCAATGTAAGGAACGGAATACAAGTCAGGCCATCTTCTTTTCCAATCGAACATCTATCCCTAATTATCCTTTTTGAGCCACCAGAATGAAATACTTCGTTTGGCAACCCCTGAGGATCGCAAACCCCACACTGGGGCAAGTTTGAGTTGAAAAAATTTCAAAAAGTGAAAAAGTGAAAAGTAACAAAATCAAAAACAAAAGAAGAAAAGAGAACCTCAGTTCAAAAATAAACTGGGACAAATTTCAAAAAATGGCAAAAAGCCGGAAAGTCAAAGGAAAAAAAATGAAAAGTGAAAAGCCTCAATTGAGCATAAACTGGGGCAAATTCTGATTTAACCCTAAAATTCTGATTTAACCCTAAAATAGGGTTGGCGCAACAATGCGATCTCAGATTCTTCAAACCACTCTTGCAATCTGCTTTCAAGCCTTAACTCTTCTAAGCACCCCACCTGACCCCATTACTAAAGCCGAAAGTCCTGACTTCTGTTCTTTGCAATGGCCCTGTTAAGAAAATTTCTGATGGCGGAAAATTTTAGCTGTATTTCTGAATTGATTAGGTGTGAGGTTGACACTGCTCTTCATGTGAAACCCCGCGAGGGCATTTTTGGAAAAAGGGAAAAAGAAAAGAAAAAACGAGCGAAATGAATGCAAAAGAAAGATGCAAAAAGATTTGATGCTGAAAGACCCTGTTGAGTGATGATAAAAAGTCAAACAAAGTCTAAGATCTTGGAGTCCAAAATGAGGGTAATTTTGAGAAAAACGCGATCTTCGGTGCAATGTCCTTGAAAATTTATTCTTTAACTATCGTTTTCAAGCCAAATTACAAGCTAATAAAGTCCATCGTTGACTTATTCCTTCATGACAACCCAAAGTGAGGATTATGCTTATAAGAAATCCATCAATCATTTGTGATCATAAGGGTATAACCAGTTTTCACATGTTTAGCTATCA
>NW_020864387.1:0-156256 GCF_003713205.1 Coffea eugenioides | reverse complement strand
CCAATTTTGTGAATCCGGTTCACCGAGAAGGTGACCAAGTTTGTGACCCGAGCTTGTGACTCAAGCTCAAGTTTGTGATTTCGTTCGCCCGGGCAAGTTTGTGAGGTGACTGGCCAGTGAGGGTGATAAGGTGTCGGTGGGTGTATAAGTGAAGTTCTACGGACCATTGAGTGTGGTCGACGGAGTGTCGGCAGGAGCTCATACATGGCAAATGAATTGGCTTTGGAGCCACCCGTATCCTTATTATATGATGTTGTTCTTTTCTGCTTTTGCTTTACTCTTATTGTGTAATTGTTGCTACGTGAATTTATGCTTTCGCCCCTGTTTACTTACTAAGCATATAGCTTACCCCTTTCCTTTTGTTTTCCTTAGCAGGGGCCGACGCGGGGACTTTTGGCTCGTATACTAGTATAGGTAGATTGGCTTGTAATAGTTGAACAGTTAGGATGTTTGTTTTTGTTTTGGTGGTTTGTATAAGGACCCTTCTTAGGGTCTACCTTTTGCTGGTTATTGTTATAGTATATTAGAGCGGTTTGGCTTGATGCTTTTGAAGATGTAAATAGACTTTTGGTGGATGTATATATTATGAATCGTGTTCTTGTGGCTTAGAAGAGTTTTATTAGCTTTAAGTTTTGAGTCCTGGCGCGAGCTAGGCAGGCGGCCCGCCGATACCCTTGGGTTCGCCCTTGGGAGAAGTGGGGTCGTCACAAACTGGGTGTTGACCTCTTCATAAGAAATGTATATCTTGGTCTTAGCTTCGAAACGGTATAAAGTTCATCTAAATCCGAGTCCCGTAGTTACAGTTATGACTAAAACAAGATCGGTTGTCAGAACTGCCTTCGAATTTGGACAGTTCTGACAGGAATGTTTGGACCCATTTTCCTCCATGCTCTGTATTGATTCAGCTTTTGGTCCAAACATGAAAGTTATAACCTTATGTCTTAGCTTTATAACACCTCTGGAATTTCTTGATTCTGATTTCTGAGTCGTGAGTTACGGTCTTTCAAACAGGGCCTGTTTGGTAAACTGAAATGAAATGGTTGGACCTAATTTGTGCATTTTTTACGAATACCTATTGAGATCTGGGTTGAGATGTCTAAATGAAAGTTGTAGCCCTTCCTCGTAGCTTCGAAACGGTGTCTTACCCACCTTAATTCGACATTCTTAGCCTAACTTTTGATCAAAACGGTTTGAGATGGCAGATTTGGCCGTTTCCATTTGCCGTTCCGCGCGCTCGCGTGTACCCATTTTGCCGTTTCCGCACTTGCATGTGGCGATTTTGCCGTTTTGCTTGTTTTGGGCATGTTAGTGGCCGTTTGTGATATAATGAGATGTAATCTTCTATTTCAGACCGTGGTGAGTTAGGCGGAGCTGGTGGGGCCTACTACTAGCTAACACGCACGAAGTGATTTCTGCTCTTGTACTACTTTTGTATTTTGAGTAAGTATTCGGGCCATTTTGTATATAACTTTCTTATGTGTTTAGAGAGAATGAAAGGGTACCTAGGCGAGGGTGTACTTTATCGCACTCGATCTAAACCCTAATTTACGTGCATATTTATACATGATATGTTTAAATGAACTATTTTGGGTTCGAACCCCTTGAGCTTGGAGCTCAGGGTGACTTTCGTGAGTTCGTGAAATATGTTGAAGTTGTGGGACCGATCTCAAGACCTGGATGGACTATTCTAGCCGGCCGGGGCTTGGTCGAAACCAATCCAACCTAGTCTGAGGTCATCAAGTTCGTAGGTTCTGGTTGTGAACCAAGTTTGTGACCCGAGCTTGTGACTCAAACTCAAGTTTGTGATTTCGTTCGCTCGAGCAAGTTTGTGAGGTGACTGGCCAGTGAGAGTGATAAGGTGTTAGGTGGGAGTACAAGTGGAGTTCTACGGACCTTATATGTGGTCGACGGAGTGTCGGCAGGAGGTCACGCCTGACGAACGACTTGGCTTTGGAGCCAACCCGTATCCTACCTTTGTGATGTTACATTTCTGTATTGATGTGAAATATTGGGATTTACATGTTCATTCGAATATAAAATTTACGTTTTTACCCCTGTCTACTTATTAAGTTTCTAGCTTACCCCGTTTCCTTTATTTTTCTTAGCAGGGGACGACGCGGGGAACTCCTTGGCACATTCACTATTATAGCTAGGTTTGCTTGTAATAGTTGGACAATTAAGATGGTTGTTTTTGTTTTGGTAGTTTGTGTACGGACCCACCTTAGGGTCCACTTTCGGCTGATTGTTGTTACAATGTAAATGGTGGTTTGAATAGCTACTTTTGGAAATAGAACTCTTTTGGCGTTAGATATATTGTGAATAGTACGCTTTTGGGTTTATCTAGTTTTATTGTTTTAAAATTTTGAGTCTTGGCGCGAGGTAGGTAGGCGTCCCGCCGATACCCTAGGGTTCGCCCTTGGGAGAAGCGGGGGCGTCACAGGTGGTATCAGAGCGCCTAGGCTGGAGGACTTGGGCAACTGTGGGACATGCGTGATAGACAATAGGAATACGTGATTCTCTTTAAGATGAATGATATATCTTAAACTGAAATGCCGGCTAACTAACGAATTAATGTTTGTAGGTATGGAACCAGGCAGTTCTAGTGGTGTTAGACCTAGCGGCGTGGGACCGAGACTGAGACCTCCTAGTGCGAGGGGCCCGGAGGACCGGGTGATGCGTAAGCGGGTGATCCGATATCGGAGGAGGTTTGGGGAGCTCTACATTTTGTATTCCCCCTTTGGTCAGGTGTCGCGCCGACCCTGTGGGTGTTGGTATACATATGGCTATCCCGACGAGGTCTTCTTAGCTGTGTGTCGCGCCCCACTTTTTGAATGATGTGGTGTGTGTGTGTGAGAGTGAGTAGTGTGTATGATATACATGTGAACGTGTGCGAAATGAAAGGTAAAAGGCCATGGGACTTAGGAATGCGACGATTTGGCCAAGTGAAGTTCAAAAGGGTTTTTTAATGAAAATGGAGTCGCCACTTGGTATAGAGTTAGGGTGTACCAAGTCACCCAAAAATGATTTTTGTTTTTGAATGAAAAAAGTAAATAAACCCTTTTAGAGAACTTTTGGGTCTACGTAACCAAAAAGAGGGATCGGGGGTCACATTTGATGAGGGAGAAGGCAAAGGCAAGGCCTAAGGCACTCCCTCACCCTAGCCAAGGCTAGTTGCGTGACTTAACCCAACTTTTCCTAATTTTTCTACCCAAGGTATGTATCGCGTGTTGGATATGTCTATATGAATGCAAAAACCTAGACCTAGGGGGACATGGGGGAAATTTCTCTTCAAAGGTTGAGTGGTGCCAATCACATTAATTGTGAAGCCCAATAATGATCCTTTGGAGAGGTCACACATAATCCTAAATGACGTAAAAATGAGTGGAATGCATGCCATGTGAAAATGTGAGTTTGTGTGAAAAAGTAATAAAAACAATAGTGTGAGTGGAAGTGTGCAAAGAAAATGTCCTTGAATGTAAAAAATATACTCCAAGTGCTAGTGGGCAAAATGCATATGTGCAATTTAGAAGAGTGTGAAAGTGTTGGGGTGCAAATGAAAAAGTGCTCGTGTGCAAGTGAAGGGATATAAAGGTGCACGTGTGCAAATGGGAGTAAAAATGAAAGTATAATGAAGATATAAAATGATAGGATGGATTTAAAGTGCATGACCCTAGGGAATGCATTCATATTGGGCACGGGAGAGCTAAATCGTGACTCAATTTTCCCTTTGATAGAGGGAATATAAGCGTGCTAAGGCTTAGAAAAAGCCACACTCGTCTATATCCCATATTTAAGGGGACTCTTCAGGCAAATGTACCCTAACTAGCATGAGATGCAAGACCTAAAGTGAGGGGAAAGGGGAATCGAGGAGCATGCCAAATGATAAAACTAAGGAAAAATGCATGATATGTAGTGAACAGGCAAATAATGCATTAATGAAAAAACAAAGGAAAAATCCTATTGGGTCTAGCGTTGGACTAGCCCTTTCTATGAATTCCTACTAGCATTAGACTAGTGGAAACGATAAAAGAAGCCACAGCTAGCGTTGGACTAGTGTGGTGACGTACATTCATCCATTCCATTCATCCACACTATGGAAAGCAAGTAGACATACCAAATACTCATAAACACGTAGCACGTAACATTTAGCATGCTCGACTAGATGCAAGAGCCTAATAAAGCAATTAAACATGTAGCAACAAAAGCAAGCAATCAAGGGGAAGGGGAAATGGACCAGATGCTCTCCGAGCCCTATCTATTACAAGCCAAGAGGTGTACACATACCCCATAATGAATAATTTAAATAAAAAGCAAAAGTAAATGAACATGTAGCAACAAAAGCAAGCAACCAAGGGGAAGGGGAAATGGACCAGATGCTCTCCGAGCCCTATCTATTACAAGCCAAGAGGTGTACACATACCCCATAATGAATAACTTAAATAAAAGTAAAAATAAATGAAATAAATGCAAGGAATTAAGGAAAGGCAAGGAAAGCGAAATAGACATGCATATTCACATAACACGTAGGAGCACGTAGGAGAATACAAAGTAAGAAGTGCGAGATAGGGGGTACCTCCCTTGGAATGGAGCTCTAACGAGGTGAAGTCACTTATTCATCCTCCAAAACAATAAAATGGTTAGGGTACCAATTTATTTGACAAATAATCACAAAGGATAAATGTAAGCATGAATTTGAATCAATTAAATCATATCAACAACCCACATTTAAGAAGTCAAGAGAAGAAAGGACCTGATTGCAAAGATTGACAAAAGTTTGGGGCCAAAATTAAAGAAAAATAAAGTTCAAGGACTCATTTGCAATTAAAGTAAGGACCCAATTGAATGAAATTGAAAGTTGTTGGGGCCATAGTGAAAACACTCGAAAGTCAGGGGCTGGAATGAAATTTCGTTATCAGGCTTTTTAACAAAACAGGCCATTGAGCTATTTTCTATTTCCTTGGGCCAAAAACCCTTACCAGCCCACGAAAGTCCAAAACAAATGAGAATGGGCCATCTTATTTATTTGCTTGGGCCCAAACCTCCCTAGCCCAACAGAAACCAAAGTGAATGGGATTGGGCCAACCTATCACTTATATCAGGTAAAACCCAACAAAAAGCATGGGCTTTAACTTTCGAGCCCAAACTACTAACCCAGGAAATAGACAAAACAAAACCCAATTCAAACAAACAAACCACCATCAAGACCCAATCAAAAATAAACTTAATCCAATTCCCCACTAATTTTGTTAAACCCATCAAAATAATAAGATAGCCAAAAGAAACATTAAAACCTAATCATATCATAATTTCAGAATTAATCCACCCAACAACTCACTAAAAATATAAAAAGCAAATTGAAACTTTGAAGGGCCAAATCAATTTGACATTTTTTAGTTTTGGGCCACGATGCAATCAGACAGAAATCTGTTGCAATTTTTAGATTTGTTCATGCATGATCTTCGCGGAAGATTTTTCTTCACAGAAACTTTAAGTTCCAAAACTCGACGCAACGGGTATGATACAACTCTTGAAGGTCAATCAGCGAACCAAATGGAAGAGCATGTAATCAGGACGTTTTCTGCAGCAACACGTCTTATGAAATTCATGCCAGACACAAACATAGTCCAATCATACATCAAGCATTCAAACTAAAACAACAAGACCTTACAGCTCTAATCATTGAAACTTAGCCAAGATGCAAGCTACAGAGACTCATCGAGAGGGTGCAAAAACACAACGAAAGCAGCAAAATTCTGGCAATTTGGACAAATAATCATCCTTTCCACACAACCTGAATGTCAGTTTCCATTTCAGCTTTCTTTCATGGACAAAACAACAAGATTTTCAACTCTGACCCTTTCCAAAACAAAACATCGAGCATGAATCCATACAAAGAAACTCGACCATTCCCAATTCCAAATGGAAACCAAATTCCTACCATAGGGCGGATAACAAACAGAACAGAGATGAAGGCATTAATTATTGCTGTGTTAATTCAAAGCTTTCTATCAGGCATTTCTCCAAACAGCACGTAGGCATCAAAATTCTATCGATTTCCTACTCAGGTGAGGTCGCGGCTGGCCTCAAAATTTATCAAACACAAATTCCATTTCTAATCAAACCACAAAGCATGTACGACCAGAAAATTGTGAGCCATCAGAAAAAGGGAATTGCGACAAGTATAGTCACGGCAACCATGCTTAGGGGCTTCAGAAGAACTGAAATTTAAAAAGAAAACTTACAGGATTCTTGCTTGGGAGATGCTACCGGCAACGATGGTCGAATCAGCGAGGGGCGACGGCCATGAGAGGCGGTGGTTCCTTCACTTATGGCTTCCTTATGTTTTTCCAGCTTCAACTCGTTGTCTTCTCTGCCAGTATCTTCTCCTGCCCGGCCTTCGATTTCAACTCCTTCGCCGGCCCTTTCTGCTTTTTCCTTTCCGTCTAGCTCTCTGTTTTCTTTGCTAACTCAACTTGGCAGGCCAGGAGTTTGACGGAAGCTTAGATTGAGTGGCGGCTCCCCCAACAGAATTTTCCCATCTTCGGTGTCGGCGTCAACGTCAAGGGGTGGATGAATCAGGGTTGGGGAATGAACGCTCATCGTATTTCCCATCTCTGTTTTTCTCACTCGCCACTTCCCAAACCCCCTCTGTTTTTCTTTCTTTCTTTCTAGCTTTTTGTTTTTGTTGATTCCCTCCGACGGAAAACCTCCCCCGTTTCTCTCTTGCGGCTGCCTTAGCTTAGACGAAGCCCCCCTGTTTTCATTTTGCCAGAAGCCTTTACCAACCTCCCCGTCTGCTTTTTTTCCATTCTCTCTATTTCTTAGTCTTCCCTCCTTTGGTCCGTAACCCCCCTCTCTGTTGCGGCTGTTTCTATTTTTAAGGCACCCTAAAGAAAAACTAAACCTAAGATGAAAGGCTAAGATCTCATGCTCCAAAAATAGGCTTATGTGCAAAAATAAAAAATAAAAATAAGAGAAAGTAAAACCCTAAACAAAAAATAAAATAAGATAAAGTAAAACCCTAACATCGAAACAACATTAAATTGAAAATTAAATGATTAAAGTTTAATTAAATGATAAAATGACCTTAAAAATAAAAATAAAATGAAATTAATCAAAAATAGAAAAATAACAAACGAAACTCCTTAAAAATTTGGTGTCTACACTGTGGATGACGAGCGTCACCACCTAGGCAGGACGGTCGAGACTTTGAGGGCACAGCTGGAGGAGGCTAGGGAGTTTAGCCACGGGCAGGCGTTGCGTATTAGGGACTTGGAGCGGGACCTCCGAGACACACACCAGCACCTCTTCGCTTTGAAGAGGCAGCTTAGGGAGAGGGCCCGGAGTATTACATTTGATTGCGAGATCTTACTAGATATGGCCGCGGAGGCACCCCCACGAGCTGCTGGCCCAGAGCAGATAGGCGAGGTAGATACTTCAGATTCCATTGGGAACCGGGGCCCTAGGGGAGGCGTTTAGGGTCGCTTTTGTATTTTTGATTAGCTGGCGGATTACTTTGTTCAAACTGGCGTGGCTAATTTCTAGCTAATTTCTTTTGTTATCTGGGTGACTGACTAGATTTTTGGAGCCTGAGTGCTCGTGTGTATACTGGGTTTTGTACCGACTGGAGGTCGGATAATTTGTATATCTTTTGGTGTGACTTTGTAAATAAAGGTATATATTCGAGTATTATCTTCTGCGCTTACCTTTGCGTGCCTTTGGTGCATTTGCTTTGTGTTTTTATTTTGTTTCTAGTTTGAAGACTAAGTACACGTTATGTTTGGATTTATAAACTTTTGCACCTATATGGCCTCCGGTACTCGAGATAGAGGTAGAGGGCGAGGACGAAACCCTGAAAGGGAACATGAACATGAGCCGGATCAAGTAGCTACAGCCATTCAGCGGATGGCTGACCTGTTAGAACGAATGGTTGACCAGCAGGGTCAGGACCATGGGAATACTACAGGAAACCCTGGAAATAATCCAGGCAATCACGAGGGAGAGGACCGGGATTTAGAACGATTCCAAAAATTTGCACCTCCAAAGTTTATAAGTGGACCTAATCCTGACCTAGCAGAGAGTTGGATGGACCGTATGTTAGATATATTTGCTGCGCTTAGGTATTCGGATGAGCGGCAGATATCATTTGCTGTTTTTCATTTTGAAGGGGCCGCCCGAGCCTGGTGGAATATCATTAGAGCCAAGTGGGAGCGGGACCAGACCCCTTGGACATGGGTTAACTTTACACGAGAATTTAATGAAAAATATTTACCTCCCATTGTACAAGAGAGACGTGAGGATGATTTTATCCGCCTGCACCAAGGGGCATCCAGTGTGGCGGAGTATGAAACTCAATTTACAAAACTCTCTCGCTTCGCTCCGGAATTGGTGCTAACGGAGCAAAAGCGAATTCGCCGCTTTGTCCAAGGCTTAAATGTGGAGATCCATGAGGCACTAGCAGCTGCTCAGTTGGACACGTTTAGCCAGGCGCTAGAAAAAACTCAGCGGATTGAGACAGTTAGGGGACAGGTAAAAGCCTTTCATGATCGGAAAAGGAGACAACCCGATTCGAGCAATTTTGTGACTGGACAGAGTTCGCAAAGTGAGCTACCTTCTAAGAGGGGTCGAGGAACAGATGGTCCCCGACCCGCAGGTAGGGGTGTGCAAAGTCGAAAAATTTCGATTTCGAAAAATTTCGAATTGAATTCGGAAGTTCGAATTCGGAAGTTCGGTAATTCGGAAGTGAATTCGGTAATTCCGATTTCGAATATGTCGAAATCGGATCGAATTCGAAAATAAGAATTTTGAAATCGGAATTACCGAATTCGAAATAGGAATTCGAAATTGGAAATTCGATATCGAATTCGAATTAATATAATTAATATATTATATTCGAATTATATATATACATATATATTATATAACATAAAATAAGTTAATAACTGAAATTAAAATTGAAACCCAAAAACCCTACTCTTTTCAGTTTTCACTTACTCACGCCAGTCACCTTAGCTCTTCCGCCGCCCTCTTCCTCATCGCCTCTTCCTCCGACTCAGCTTACTCTCTCACTCTCTCGGTTTCACCTTCATATTTCTCCCCTTCTTCAAGCCCGACAGAGACATAAAGTGTTGGCACACGTTCTTCTCTACGAGACTCCCTCGGCATCTGGATTCTGGAAGATACCTCTGCACCGACTGCCGAGAGCGTTCTTCATCGTGGTGAAGTGGTTGAAATCTTGGCCAAACTCTTTCCAAAGTATCCAATTCCAACAAAGTAAGTTCACTTGCTCAATGATTCTGATTCTAGTCCAATTCACTGTAACATTATTCATTATTTTTAGGTAAAACTAAAACCCAAAAAAGCGAAAGTGGTAAATCAAATTTATGCTGTAGAAAATTGATGAGCCCACAAATTAATTTGGTGGCCGTTTGACTAATGTTAAGTGAAATGGTTTACACCTAAGATTTTTTTTCACTAGTTCGAATTATTCTTTTGAATATGCAGAAATTTAGCTCTTAAAAAAACTTAAATAAGTTCTTGAAAGTAGGTAATCTGGACACGATACCTGAAAAGTGTGCCCAGATATGATTTGGGAGTGTTGGGAGGTTAACTAAGGTAGCGGAGGTCCGAGGAGAATTGAGACTTGGAAGGTATAAGTGTCCTGTAGTGTAGTGTTGGTAAAAGTTGTATTATACAAGAAGTATGGTCCAGATATGATTGAAGCTTCATTTCGACACCTTGCTGTTTCTTTAAGTTGTCAGCTGTGAAAATCTTATCAACATACTTTTTGCACCAAGAAGCAATTTGTCACACGGTGTGGTGTTGATTAATTTGCCAAGTTTTTTATGCTTGTTGTAATATAAATGCAAAGGCAAAAGTACAAACATGACTGGGTGCAAAGGATTCCTCTTTTTTTTTCTTTTTTTTTGGGGGTTTTGTTTATCCTGTTGACCATGGCACATCTTGTATCTGGTAGTTATGGTACCATACACTTATAAGAGGTGCTTGGCAAAAAGAAACGGGAGAGAGTGTGTTAGTTAAAAAATGTAAAAACATCCTCTATGACTATAAATCCTTTATATAAAATAACTTTTTTTCTTGAAAAGCATTTAACTGCATTGATTTCACTATTTTGATGAGGTTCAGCTGAAGATATTTTAGTTGTATACTGAATTTATAAATCGCAAAACTTTATATTTGCTGCTATGTTTGGCTCCATCTTCTTACTTTCTATGCTAAATTGGAAACAAGTTCTCCAGGAAACTGCATTATGTGATTCAAACTCTCAATATTTCTTCATTTTATTGTCTAATCTATTGCATATATTGGGAAACATATCTTCATTTTATTTCCATTTTCTTTTGCATATCAGTAAACATGTCCACTTTTGAGATAGAAGGTTCAAGTGATTCAACACCATCTTCAAGTCCAGCTCCTATTTCCAACAGCTGTGAAGAATCTGGCCTTGGTGTTAAGAAAAAGAGAGGCGAGTACAAGAAAAGGTCACCAGCTTGGGATCATTTTCAGCCTCACTATGTCCAAGGTGTTCGTCATGGCATATGTAATTACTGTACGAAAATGATAGCTGCTGATCCGAAGTCTAATGGTACTAGTCCTCTCTTATCCCATGTTGAATCATGTGAAATGAATCCTACAAATAAGTCTAAGGGGCAAGGTACATTATGCTTGGGTGAGGTTGGTGGTCTTGGGGGGGATGTTAAGAGTGCACTTATTAGTTGGAAGTATGACGCTGATGCAATTAGAAAAAGCATTGCTTATATGTTGATTGTTGATGAATTGCCATTCAAACATGTAGAAGGTAAAGGATTTCAGCATGTCATGAGAACTGCTTGTCCTTCTTTTCAAATTCCTTCAAGGTGGACAATTACTAGAGATTGCTATCAACTTTATTTAGATGAAAAAATTAAGTTGAAGAATATGTTGAGGCGTAGAGCTGTTAGAGTTTGTCTTACCACTGATTGTTGGACATCTATCCAGTGAATAAATTATATGTGTTTGACAGCTCACTTTATTGACTGTGATTGGCAATTGAACAAAAGAATTTTAAATTTTTGTCCAATTAGTAGTCATAAAGGGACTGAAATTGGGAAGAGTATTGAGAAATGCTTATTAGAGTGGGGGATTGATGATATTTTCACAGTAACAGTTGACAATGCTGCTTCAAATGACACGGATGTGCAATATTTGGTTGGAAAATTGCAAAATTGGGGTAAATCTATATTAGGAGGAAAGTGGATTCATATAAGATGTGTAGCTCACATAATCAATTTGATTGTGAGTGATGGCCTAAAAACATTTGGGGGGTCCGTTGATTCTATCCGAACAGCTGTGAGATACATTAGGCAATCACCTTCTCGTTTGAAAAAATTCAAGGAATGTGCTGAAATTGAAAAAATTGACAGTAAAAGGTTACTAAGTTTAGATGTGGCAACTAGGTGGAACTCAACCTACTTAATGTTAGACAGTGCTCATAGGTTTGAGAGGGCATTTGAGAGGTTTGAGGAGCAAGATCCATATATGCTGCATGAGCTCGAGCACTTGCCAACAAAAAGTGATTGGGAAAAGGCAAGATTCTTAACTTTATTTTTGGAGAACTTTTATGATCTCATAGTAAAGGTTTCTGGTTCCAAATATGTGACATCTAATAATCTTATCAATGAGCTTAGTCACATTAATGGCATCCTAAAGGAAATGGCAGAAAGTGCTAATCCCGACTTGTGTGGAATGGCAAAAATAATGAAAGAGAAGTATGATAAGTATTGGGGAAGATTGGAGAAAATGAACATGTTGATTTTCATTGCTTACATGCTTGATCCTAGGACAAAGTTTGAGTACTTTGAATTCGTTGCTTGTAAAATGTATGGTGATACCGAAGGTGCTGTTGTGGCTCATGTAGCCAAGGATGCAATGTATGAATTGTTTAATGATTACAAGAGACTCAATACTCCTGCTGGATCTTCTCAATCCTCTATTTCTTCACTTTCTAGTGGATCTGAAAATAGCATCTCTTCCTTTGATGGAGAAGTCTCCAAAAAAATAAATGATAGATACAGAATTGAGTTCAAGAAAAGAAAAGTTGAACTTGGAGGAAAGAATGCTAAATCTGAACTTGACAAATATTTGAGTGAGGATTGTGAGGATGAGGATCCCGAGTTCGATATCTTGAATTGTTGGAAAGGTAATAGTCTTCGGTTGCCAATACTTTTGCAAATGGCTCGTGATGTGTTGGCTGTCCCGGTCTCTACGGTTGCTTCCGAATCTGCCTTTAGTACCGGAGGACGTGTTCTTGACCCATTCAGAAGCTTTTTAACTCCAAGGATTGTGCAAGCCTTGATTTGTGCTCAAGACTGGTTTCGGGCATCCGAAAATGAGTTGAATGTAGAAGAAAAATTGGAGGATCTTGAGGAATTTGAATCTGGTAAATTATCTTCTTTTTTATTGACAAACTTGAAATATTTTTTCTATTCATAAATGTAATTAAGCTACTTCATTATTTTTTTCTTTCTTGAATAATAGGTTTGATCAAAGGAGGTGCAGAAGCCACAATTGTTGATGTTTGAATTCTCTAATGGTGATTCTGATTTGGTGCTCATAGAAATTCAAGTTTGAAATGTTGTCAAACTGAAATGTTGTCTTATTTGTTTGAAAGGCACTTTGGTTACATTTGTATAACAGTATAAGTATTCTCGTATGAAAGACTGGAATTGTTTGATAATAGTTGATTTGTATTATTTACTGGAATTGTTTTGTATTTGAAATTTGGACTGGAATGGTTGTATAAGTATTCTCGTATGAAGTGGTAGAGTTCTTGTGATTTATGGTATTGAATAGGCACTCTGGAATGTGGAGTTGAATGTGGAATTGTTATTCAGCTTCATCCTTTCCTCTTGAATTTGAGACAGCTGACCTGTGGAATGTGGAATCCAAGGGGACTGCATTTACTTTGAACAGATTTTCTGTTTTTGATTTGTTATTATCCTTATGACTGTTTCATTGTGGGTCTTGAACGAATTTCATTTCATTCCAAGTCACAAAATTGAAACTTTAATTTGATTGAAGAACTTTTTTGGTAGATGGTCTGTTGTTTCCTTGATTTGTGGTTTATAGTATCTACAAATGCTTTGAGTTGCTTTGTTCAAAGCATATCCTAAGCTTTATTTGGCTTTTTGATTGTTTGGCCTATTTTTAAGTTGATTAGTCGTGGAATATGTGCTGAAGGTGTTCTATGACTTTATTCTGGTTAACAACCTGTTTTGGAGGAACGGCTTTCAAATCTCCTATTAAATAGAGGCGAAATTAAGTTTCTTGCAAGAAAGGAGAGGGCAAAAAAAAAAATAATAATAAAATAAAATCGGTGAATTCGGAATTTACCGAATTCCGAATTCAATTCGGTATCGAATTCGAATTCGGAATTAGCCATTTCGAAATCGAATTCGGTCGGTGAAATTGAAGCCAAATTTTCGAAAAATTCCGAATTCAAACTTCCGAATTACCGAATTCGAATTCGATGCACACCCCTACCCGCAGGAACCCTAAACCAGGGTAATTTTGGGAGAGGTCGAGTAGGGCAAGAGCCCCAGAGGAGTGCCCAGCGTGGAGGGTCAAGTGCGGGCATTAAGCCAACTTGTGGCTTCTGCGGGGCCAATCACATCGACGAAAACTGTTGGAAGAATAGTTCGATCCGAAAATGCTATAAATGTGGTAGTGCAAAACATTTGATTGCCCAATGCCCTAAGATGCAAAAAGAAAGACCTAAGCCACCGACTGAAGGGACCGCAGCTAAGCCATCGAGTGTAGGAGAAAATCGACCCAGAGGACCAGGTAGAGTCTATGTAATGAGTCAACAGGAGGTGACTGACCATTTGGAGGGCATCGAAGGTACGCCCTATCCTATCGGCGCACCGCAATTAGTTAATAGACCCTGAGGACACGTACTTTTGTAAACCCTGCATTTATGGTTCACGAACAAAGGTATCAATTTTGAGAACGAAATTGTTCTAAGTGGGGGAAGTTGTGAGGCCCCAATCCGTTCTTAAGTTGATATTAGGTTATATTTATTATTTGTGCGGTAACATTTGATTTTGGGAATACTTCGAAAACCCTAAGTTGGGGTTAGGATTGAAACCCTAGTTGTATTAATTATAAGTTCGGGTGGTGTTTAAAGTGAGTTTAAAAGTTCGGAAAACCCTAAACTAGAAACGTTTCTAGAGATATGATTTGTTGGAATTCTAAGTTGGGTTTAAAACCCTTAATACTACCCAATCATTCCACAATAAGTGCAAATGAACCTAGAAAGTAGGGTTTCACTCTTCATTTTCAAGTTGGAGCAAGTTAGGATTTTCACGTGTATCCATAGTGTAATTATCCGGTAATGAGCAAGGATCAAATTTGGTGTTTAAGAGTGACTTTTAGGTGAGAAATAATAGGTGAGTAGGAGCAATGATAAAAAGTTAGTGAATAGGAAGTAAAAACCCTAGTACGTGTGATTTAAGGAAAAACGGCGCGAGCCGTCGGGTACCACGCACTAGCGATTGACCGCACCACTTGACCACCACTTTCTTACCACATGAGCTCATTAATACTTGAGCAAAATATGTCCTTATTTCCAGCTAGCTTTGACCGAAATTTAGGGCTAAAATTGCAAGGAAAGAAAAAGAAATTTTGGTTGGCTTGGGTGGTGACAAATGTTGGCTTCTCATGGCTCCTTGACCAAGACAAATTCCAACCTTCTTATCATCTATTTGGCTTCATTTTCACTCCATTTTTTTGCTGCTGGCCGAGAGAGAGAGAGGAAAAAAACATCAAGGGAAAGTTGCTCCATTTCTTCTTGAATCTAGCCACCAAGTGAGAAAGAAAGAAAACTAAACCGATTAAAGCTATCCTTGAGTGTATATTTAGTGAGGTGTTGGTGAAATTCTGAAGGGGAAGCTAGGGTTGCTCTTGGTAAACACTTAAGCAAGGTAAGGATGATGATTTCCCCATTTCTTACTTTTGATCTTGTTTAAATTAGCTTAGCATCTCAAATTTGTGGTGAATGATGGTTGTTATCATGTTTTGGGTGTTTTTCCTTTTAGTTACATGAATTAGGGTTTGATGGATTGCTGCCTATACTTGATGTATGGTTAATATATGTTGTATCCAAGATTATATAGGGGGTTTTGGTAACAAGTGAAGCAAGAAATGAAGAAAGTTATCATTGAAACCAAAAATTCCAGATTTCTGGAAAAATTTCACCCAGTTCTGTCCGGTTCCAGTTCGTGTGGTTAGAGGCCGAATTAGGCTTTGCATAAAACATGAAAGTTGTAGAGAATGGTGTTTTATAATTGCCTACGAAATTCTAGCCCAATCGGAGCAACGTAACCTGTAAAAAGACCAAAATACTCTCACTGCCCTAGGATGCATTCCAGTGTTCCGTTTTAGACAATTCATCTATTTGGTTGTATTGATTCAATATAATCCGTGCAGATTTAGCCATTTGCCAAAACATGAAAGTTTCAGTAATCTGTCTTAGATTTTCAACGCCATCAAGAACACCTCAAACGGATCTATGTAGCCTGAGTTATGGCCAAAATATTCGCATCTATTCTAAACTCAGCATTCTGCCGTGTTTCTTGTTTTAGCCTTTGACTATGTTCTGTCCGTTTTGATAACATATGAACTGGTTGTTGACCTCTTCATAAGAAATGTAGATCTTGGTCTTAGCTTCGAAACGGTATAAAGTTCATCCAAATCCGAGTCCCGTAGCTCCAGTTATGATAAAAACTAGATCGGTTGTCAGAACTGCCTTCGAATTTGGACAGTTCTGACAGGAATGTTTGGACCCATTTTCCTCCATGCTCTATATTGATTCAGCTTTTGATCCAAACATGAAAGTTATAACCTTATGTCTTAGCTTTATAACGCCTCTGGAATTTCTTTTTCTGATTTCTGAGCCGTAAGTTACGGTCTTTCAAACAGGGCCTGTTTGGTAAACTGAAATGAAATGGCTGGACCTAATTTGTGCATTTTTGACCAATACCTATTGAGATCTGGGTTGAGATGTCTAAATGAAAGTTGTAGCCCTTCCTCGTAGCTTCGAAACGGTGTCTTACCCACCTTAATCCAATATTCTTAACCTAACTTTTGATCAAAACGGTTTGAGATGGCAGATTTGGCCGTTTCCATTTGCCGTTCCGCGCGCTCGCGTGTACCCATTTTGCCGTTTCCGCACTTGCATGTGCCGATTTTGCCGTTTTGCTTGTTTTGGGCATGTTAGTGGCCGTTTGTGATATAATGAGATGTAAATTTCTATTTCAGACCGTGGTGAGTTAGGCGGAGCTGGTGGGGCCTACTACTAGCTAACACGCACGAAGTGATTTCTGCTCTTGTACTACTTTTGTATTTTGAGTATGTCGCGCCCCATTTTTTGAAAGAAGAAATAAAAGACGAGTTTAGAAAAATGGCCTTTTGTTTAAAATAAAAACATTGGTCTAAATGGGACTCGAAAATGCGACGATTTGACCCAAAATATAGTTCAAAAAGGATTTTTTTGAATGGAAAGTGGAGTCGCCACTTGGTATTGAGTTAGGGTGTACCAAGTCACCCAAAAAAAGTGATTTTTTGGAAAGAAAAACAAACAAATCCTTTTTAAAGAATTTTTAGGTCTACGTAACCAAAGAAAGGGAGCGGGGGTCACATTTGATAAGGTAGAAGGCAAAGGCAAAGCCTAAGGCACTCCCTTACCCTAACCAAAGCTAGTTGCGTGACTTAGCCCTTCTTTTCCTAATTCTTCTACCCAAAGTATGTGTTGCATGTTGGATATGACTAATGGATGCGAAAAAAATGCAATCCTAAATCTAAAATGTCTCTTATGAGGATTTTTGGTCCCAATCACATGAGTTGTGATGGTCAATAAGGAAAACTTTCATAGAGGTCACGGGTAATGCAAATGAAGACCCAAATATGAGTGCAAGTGTGAAAATGTAAGAAGAATGCAAAATAAAATAAAATAAAAACAAATATAAGTGCAAGTGTGCAAATGTAAGAAAAGTGCATGTGCGCAAATGTAAGAAAAGTGCATGTGTGCCAATTGAGAAAATAAAGGTATAATGGTAGTAAATGCATATAAGTGCAACTGGGTGCAATTTGTGAGGTAGAAAATAAATAAGTGATAGGAAAAGAAGAAAAATGTGCGAACATGGCATGTGGATTGAGAAAAATATAAGTAGTGAGAGAATGTGGATAAAGAAAGTGAGGAAGTGACATACCCCATAAATAAATAAAAGAATGACTTAATAAAAGCAAAAGTAAATGAAATAAATGAAAGGAATTAAGGAAAAGCAAGGAAAGCAAAGTAGACATGCAATTCTCACTTAGCACGTTGGATCACATAGGGGAGAGACAAAAAAGATAAAAGAAGTTATACCTCCCCGTTTGTGATGCTAGTAAAGTGAACAAGACTTAACTTGGGTTAAAGTCATCAGAGAAAGAGATAACTTGGGCTAAAACCATCAAAGCAAGGGATTAATGTACCACTTTAAAGATAAGTAGAATAAAAGGCAAAAAGGAAACTCAGAACACCTTAGAAACTTCAAAAAGGGGTACTAATACACCACCAAATTCTTCCCTAATTGCGACTTAAATGTAGTCAAATGATGCTTAATTTCAAAGGAGGTAGATTATTGACCAACTTCTAAGATAGAAGAACTTCTAAGGACCCAATTGCAAACATTAATCAATCATTCGAGTCCAATTGAAACATTTAAGCACTTCAAAGGTCCTAAAAATAATAAGAGGCCAAATAACGGTTCAAATTGCAATCAATTTAGGACTTAATTACAAGAGATTGGAATGTAATTGGGCCTTTGTAGCATTACTAGAGACTAAAGGGAGCAAAGTATAATTTTTGGAATATTTTTCATGCAAGTCATGCAAATCACGAAGGAATTCTGCAACAACAAAAGAATCTTTGCAGCCCAGATAATCTCATTGGCAAGCTTCATCCACAAACCTTTATCAAACAAGACTTCGCACTAACTAAACGTCTAACCTCTACTACATGGTGCAAATAGTTTGGAAGAAATTCATGCAAAGTTTTCATGCAAAATAGAGCTTCAGGAAAGCCGAAGCCATCTCTGTTTCTGCGACATTCCTGTTGTGCTTCATCACTCACCGTGCATATTACCAACAAAACTTTAACAAACACAAGAACCACTCCTAATCATCAATCAACTCGAATTCCCCATTCTTATTACAAGAATAAGGGAGAGAAAACTGAATTGGTGAATGCTAGGGATGCAAGAAGTAAAAGCAAAAAGAAGAAACAAACCGTAGCAACAGCCAAACGAAAGTGCAGTAAACATTTCTCATTTCCACATGATCTTACAACTTATTAGCGATTCAGGGAGCCCACATTAGGTTTTAGAAAATTATCCTAAGACATTAGCTTAGACGTGTAAACCAAGGAAAAATGAGAAAAAGTCGCAGATTTGACTTCATTCCTACATTTGCTGCTGCAAAATTTTTTTAGCAGCTCCAACTCACAAAAAAAAATGCACAAAAACTGATTTTTTAACAATTCAACTCACGGATATCACTAATCATCAGTCTTAACATGGATCAATCAAAGTTTGTCTAAATTCATCAAATTCAACAGAAAGAATCCAGGTGAAGGAAACAAAATGACAAACTAAAAAATGGCTTGCGACATCTGGAAAACTCTGCGACTCTTCCATGTTTACTTCATCAGATTCACATATTGTACAAACCATCTCCAAGCTAAAAAGGATCATGCAACCATACAACCAAACAATAAACAAAGCATAGCCAGTAGCAACAGGAGGCAAAAATGCGCAGCTTTGCCATGTTTTCAACCTCGGCAAACATCAAACGAATCAAACAAGCATAACAAACCCACTGTGAATCATGAACTTAATCCCAACTTAAACCAAATCTACGAAAAACAAAGATGAAAGGGCTACAAGGGATAGTTAAGCCCTCAGGCAGCAAAAAAGTGCAAAACAACAATTAAAGAAAACAGCTTTTAACTATAACAGGTGCGGATATTACCTTAATCGCAAAAATCAGTCAGGGGAAATGACCAAAACAGTTCAGATAGTTCTACTAGGGCTTCAAAGGAACGCAAATGGACAACGATGATGATGGCTTAGCCGTCCTCTTGCAACCCCGAACCAGGTTCTTTCCTTCTTTCGCTGTTTCCTCTCTTCTAGCCTTCTTAATCAGCCCAAAACCCGCTCTCAGTTTTCTTTCTTTTTTCCTTTCGGTGGTTTTTCTCTCGCACTTAATCAGCCGCCACCCAGAAAAAAAAAATCTCTCTTCCTAGCTAAACCCCAGTTTTTCTTACGCCGTTCCTTCCTCTCATCTTCTTTACCCGCAGCTTTTTCTTTTCTCTTCTTGATCCGTCCCTTTGCTCCTTGCGGCCAGCCTTGTTTTTTTCAAAACCCTTTATCCGACGCTCCTCTACATCTCACGTCCTTCCCCTTTCATTTCCACCCTCCACCTATCCTCTTCTAGAATTCTCTAGGGCCTGAGGTGTCCTAGACACCTAGCCATTCATCACTTAAATTGCCCTCAAGGGCCCTGCTGCAACTCTTCTTTGCAAGCTGCGGACGAACGCAGCTTGCATGTAAATTTTTTTTTTTTTTTTAATTTTTTTAATTTTACATTTAAGGCCAACTAAATGAGTAACAAATGAATATAAGGGAAAGAGGATAACAGTAATAATAAAAATGCTATAAAAATACTAGGAAATACCCAAAACAAAAATTATGAAATTAATAGATAATAATTATCACTAAAATAAAATAAAATAAAAGTAAAAAAAATAATAATAAATAAAACGGTTCAAAATTTGGTGTCTACAGTTTGCCCCTCTTTGTTTGGGTTTTGGAAAAACTTGAGACAAAGAAGTAGACACCAAATACTTACCTGTGTTGTATGACCACAAAATGATTCCAACGAATAGGAATTTAAAACGGGAATGACCCGAACAGGAATTTAAAACGGGACTGACCCGAACAGGAAATTTAAAACGGGACTGACCCGAACAGGAATTTTAAAACGGGACTGGCCCGAACAGGAATTTTAAACGGGACTGGCCCGAACAGGAATTTTAAACGGGACTGGCCCGAACAGGAAATTTAAAACGGGATTGACCCGAACAGGAATTTAAAACGGGAGTGACCCGAACAGGAAATTTAAAACGGGATTAACCCGAACAGGAATTTAAAACGGGACTGACCCGAACATGAATTTAAAACGGGAGGTTTAAGCGATGAATCGAGTTTTTACCTGGGAGTGGTTCAAACTTTTGTACCAAGAGGGAGATTTGATCTCTGGGGCTGAAGCGATAGCTAATGTTGTTTCTTACGATCAAACTTTGCCAATAACATTATCACTTCGTCTTTGCTTACTGGGGAGCTTTTCCTAACATCGATTTTGGAGCGAAAAGGAGAGTGGTTGTTTTTGTTTGTGAATGCAACGTTCCTGCAAGAAAAGAAGAAATAATGGACTTGCCACCACCATTTGATCCGGTTTGCCTTGAGAATCGTGTAAACATGAGTCCTGTGATGCTTTTGCTTCTGTTCTGCGGCGTCTGGCTTAGTTGAACTTGTAATTTTGCAACCTTTCAATTTTCTGAGACTGATAAAATACGTATTTACCACGTCACCAAATCGATGTAGCAGCTTTGTTGCGCTTTTACCCACTTTCATAGATGATTGAATCCCTTATCCTTGCACAAACCCTAGGGTTTATCATCCATTTGAATCCAATGGCGAAAGAATGATGCATGAAAATTTGTCATATAAAAAAAATCAATGATATATGCAAGATGATTTCCTATGTCAGGCAAAGATGAGCATGCAAAAGAATGCAGACAACCACAAACAGTCGAACGCAAATAATCGAGAGAAACCAAGAGGTTTATAAAGATACATTTTGCAAAAGAATATTCGTAAAGAAAAATACAAATTTGGCCAACGAATATCATATTCAAGACTTTGGATGTATTTGCTTCGGAATTCGATACTGGCAGAAGTATCACAAACGTGAGGAAAAGTCTAAATGAACCAGGTCACCAGCTGTTCCTTCTCGTGCTCGTCTGTTGAGAAAACCTGCCTTGGCGCCCTTTCGGGTTTTCACCAAGGTTGCCCCCACCCTTTTTGTTTGTTTTTTTTTTCCTTTTCTTTCTTCTTTTTTTTATTTCTTTTTTTCTCTTTTTTTCTCTTTTCTTTTCTTTTTTTCTTTTTTCCGAGGCGCCCTTTCGGGTTTTCACCTAAAGAACAATGAAATATCTCGACCATGATCGAGTCAGAAATATGAGTTAAAGATTTCTGGCATCAGTAAAATGCACTTCCCTTGTAAGATTAGGCGAAGGCATTACGGACATCACTTGCCAGTTGATTAACAAATTTTCTAATAGAAATACAACAAATGATGAAAGCCAGGACTTTGGGCTTTGTAATGAGGTCAGGTGGGGTGTTTTTCAAGAAAAGTTGAGGCCTGAAAGCAAATTTTGAGGCGAGGTGTGAAATAACTTGAGATTGCACTATTTTGAAATCGTTTCCGATTTTGAACGAAATCGAGGAAAATTTGCCCCAGTTTGATCGGATTTTCTCTCTTTGCATTTTCTTCATTGCATTTTCCTCACTTTTGCATTTTTCTTTAAAAACTAAATTTGCCCCAGTGTGGGGTTCTCTTTTCTTTTTGATCATCTCTCTTTCAAAATAAATTTGCCCCAGTGTGGGGTTTGCAATTCTCAGGGGTTATCAAGCGAAAGTTTGTCAATTCTGATGGCTCAAAGGGGACAAGTAGAGATAAAATGTTTTAAGTGTAAAAGAAGATGGCCTGACTTGCATTTCGCCGTTTGCATGAATTTCTAAAGAAAATTTGCATGATCAAATGAAAAACTTCTTGCACATGTCTGAGTTGATGGGTTGAGGGAATGTTCGTCCATCCATTTCTGCCAAAATAAGTGCTCCGCCAGGTAATGCCTTTTGGACAATGAACGGCCTTTGCCAATTTGGAGCAAATTTGCCTTTAGCCTCATCTTGCATTGGCAAAATTCGCTTTAGTACTTTGTCACCTTCTTCGAATGCACGCCGATGGACCTTTTTTGTTGTAAGCCCGGGCCACACGTTTCTGGTAGCATTGACCATGACAGATAGCATTGAACCGCTTTTCATCGATCAAAGTCAATTGCTCATGGCGCTGCTTTATCCAATCAGCCTCCTCTAATTTAGCTTCCATGAGGATTCGTAGCGAAGGAATTTCAACTTCAGCTGGTAATACAGCTTCCATTCCATACATGAGTGAATATGGCGTTGCCCCAGTCGATGTCCGGATAGAAGTCCGATACGCCATTAATGCATAAGGCAACTTTTCATGCCAATCGCGATGCCTTTCAGTCATTTTGCGGATAATCTTCTTCAAATTCTTGTTTGCGGCTTCTACAGCTCCATTCATCTGAGGCCTATAAATGGCAGAGTTGCGGTGTTTGATCTTGAACTGCTCACATAGTCCATCTACCATGTCATTGTTCAGATTCTTGGCATTGTCTGTAATAAGCGTTTCGGGTACCCCAAAGCGACAGATGATGTGATCTCTCAAGAAATTGGCAACTACCTTCTTCGTTACATGTTTGAATGACTCCGCTTCAACCCATTTGGTAAAGTACTCAATTGCCACCAATATAAATCGATGTCCATTCGAGGCGGGCGGATCAATTGTACCAATCACGTCCATACCCCACATTGAACAGGGCCATGGGGCGATATACTATGCAATTCAATGGGCGGAGCGTGTATAACGTCACCGTGCATTTGACATTTTATACATCTCCGGACAAAATCTATACAGTCACGCTCCATAGTAAACCAGAAGTATCCGGTTCTCATGATTTTCTTTGCTAGCAAATGGCCATTCATGTGAGGTCCACAAACGCCACTATGCACTTCTTTCATCATATATTGAGCTTCGTCTTCATCAATGCACCTTAACAGGTTCAAATCTGAGGTTCGTTTATACAAAACTTCTCCACTTAAGAAAAAATTTGAAGCCATTCTACGCAGAAAACTCTTGTCCTTTGTACTAGCATACAGAGGGTAAGACCCAGTTTTGAGAAACTCCTTAATATCATTATACCAAGGAATATTGTCAGAGGACTTGTCTACAACCCAACAGTGGGCAGGCTTGTCTTGAAGTTGAATCTGAATTGGTTCGATCCTCAATTCATCTGGATACTGGATCATAGAGGCTAAGGTGGCCAAAGCATCAGCAAATGCGTTTCGGGCTCGCGGGAGATGTCTGAACTCCAAATTTTGAAATTGCTTTGCCAGAGTGAGCAAACTACTATGGTAGGGCAAAATTTTTGAATCCTTGGTTATCCACTGCTTCAAGGTTTGGTGCACGAGCAAATCTGAATCACTGAAAGCTATCAACTCTTTGATTTCCATTTCTAAAGCAATTTTGAGACAAAAAATGCAGGCTTCATATTCAGCCATGTTGTTTGTACAAGCAAATTGCAATTTGGAAGCGGCAGGGTAGTGCTTCCCTTCGGGTGAAACCAAAACAGCTCCAATTCCAGCTCCGAGAGAATTCGAAGCTCCATCGAAGAAAAGCCTCCATTCAGGGCTTTGCTCACTTATATCGTCCGTGGCGCCTACAAATAAGACTTTCTCATCAGGGAAATAAGTATGAAGTGGTTGATAATCATCATCCCTTGGATTTTCTGCCAAATGATCAGCTATAGCTTGCCCCTTGACGGCCTTCTGTGAAGTGAAAACAATATCGAACTCTGAGAGAATTATCTGCCATTTAGCCAGACGTCCAGTTAGCATCGGCTTCTCCAAGAGATACTTCAAAGGATCAGATCGGGAAATAAGATAAGTGGTATGGCTCAACAGGTAGTGTCTCAGCTTTTGAGCAGCCCAGGCCAATGTACAGCAGCTTTTCTCAATGAATGAATAATTAGCCTCATACTGCGTGAACTTCTTGCTTAGATAGTAAATGGCTTGCTCCTTCCTTCCAGAGTCATCATGCTGCCCGAGGACACAACCAACTGCTTCTTCAAGCACAGATAGGTACATGATTAATGGTCGACCTGGCTTGGGTGGCACCAAGACTGGCGGATGTAACAAATAGTCCTTGATTTTATCAAAAGCTTGTTGGCATTCTTCACTCCAGTACAAAGGCACATTCTTTCTCAACAATTTGAACAACGGCTCGCATGTGGCAGTCAACTGGGCAATGAATCTCCCAATAAAATTGATCTTTCCTAAGAAACTTTTCACGTCTTTCTGAGTTTTCGGCACTGGCATATCTCGAATTGCCTTAATTTTTGCTGGATCTATCTCTATGCCTCTCTTACTAATAATGAAGCCCAACAATTTACCAGCTGGTGCCCCAAAGGCGCATTTCGCAGGATTTAGCTTCAAATTGTACTTTCGCAACCTTTCGAACAGCTTCTTCAAATCAACCAAATGGTTCTCTGCTCTTTTAGACTTGATTATGATGTCATCCACGTAGACCTCCATCTCCCGGTGGATCATATCATGAAACAGGGTGGTCATGGTCCTTTGATACGTAGCTCCGGCATTCTTTAGACCAAATGGCATCACTCGGTAGCAAAACGTGCCCCAAGGGGTGATAAAAGCAGTCTTCTCCCTATCCTCTTCTGCCATCAAAATCTGGTGGTATCCAGCGAAACAATCACAAAAAGATTCAATCTCATGCCCAGCGGTATTGTCCAGGAGAATGTGAATATTTGGCAGAGGAAAATCATCTTTAGGACTGGCCTTATTGAGGTCTCTGTAATCAACACAAACTCGTACCTCTCCATTCTTTTTTGGAACAGGGACTGGATTCGAAAGCCAAATAGGGTAATGGGAAACAATGATAATGTTGGTTTTGAGTTGTTTTTCGATTTGCTCTTTTATTTTGAGGCTCATATCTGGTTTGAATTTTCGGGATTTTTGTTTTACGGGTGGAAAAGTAGGGTCTGTGGGCAACTTATGCACTACCACATCAGTTGAAATACCAGTCATATCATCATAGGACCATGCAAATACATCCTGGAACACAGTCAAGAATTCAAGCATCTCCTTTTTCTGCCTCTCATTCAAATGAATACTAATTTGCACCTCCTTAACTTCATCTTTAGTGCCAATGTTAACCTTTTCTGTTTCTTCCTGGTTCGGTTTCGGTTTCTCCTCATATTGTTCAAAGTCCTTTGCAAAGGAATCGAATACCTCGTCATTATCACTCTCGCTTTGGAGCTCGGATTCCCAGACCTCCAAGTCGTGAGTGATATAGAGATTACCATTATTGAATTCCAAAATAGTGATATCCAAAGGGTCAAATAGTTTTATTTTTGGCCATCTGAAAGAATTAACGAATATGGGATAATAAGCAAACAAATATACAGCAAACAAATGAACACGCAATATGACAGAAATATAAACAAACGAATAAACAAAACAACATGACAAGAACAACTTGTGCATTTTCATAAAACCTTTGATTGAAAGCGAAAACAAAAGAAAGCAAGCGGAAATGAAATGAAAACTTAACAATATTTTCACGTGCAAACTTTAGTCAAAGGTAAAGATGCTTTCATTAGCTATTTACAGATGCAGAAATATTTTCATGAATTCGCATGAATGACAAACCCCTTTAGGTTTACCGAAACTCCTTCTGAACGGGCAGAAACTCGGCTGTCCAATTGGAAATTGATCCTTCAGGGATGTCGGGAAACTCGGCCTCATCTGGGAAACTGTCTTCAAATGTTGCCCCAACGAACAATTGGGCCAAACTAGTTTCGATTCCGTCAACTGGGTTAATCTCTGATGTGATCATCTCGGTTGGTCGTGGAAAAGTATAATGCAGTGGTGGAATATCAAGGGCCCTTGGCCTGTCTTCTTTCTCTGCTCTCTTGCGTTCCTTCATTTCTTTGATGTCTTTAGCGGTTGGTCGGAAACCCAAGCCGAATGAATCCTTTTTCTCCACAATTTGCACTGGTTTCAGAATTCCTTGTAGGTCACGTCCCAGCCCTTTGTCAAACTCATATCCTCCGCGGATCATTTCCTTAGCCATCATGACACTGGCCTTTGACAGAGCTCGTTCCTCTTTGTTATCCAACTTACGGAGACGATATCAGCTGTGCTATGAGGGGTCATTGTGGCGTTTTGGCTACCATCTTCTTCGGACCCAGAATCAGCAATCACGAGGCAATCCTCCTCGGCAAAGATAGTTATCAATTTGTCATTTACTATGAATTTCAACAATTGATGCAATGAAGAAGGTACAGCTCGGACTTATGAAATCCACGGCCTTCCAAGCAAACATTGTATAACACCGGAAAGTAGCATAACTTGGCAACTATTTTGAAACTGGCGGCCGCATCTCGATTACTAATCCACTTTCCTATTGGTTCTCTTTTGCTCCATCAAACTCTAACTCATGGTCGCTGAAAGGGCTTAGCTTGAATTGCAACCCTAGCTTTTCTCAAGTAATTCCAAGGATAGATATTAGCTGCAGTCCTTGTCTCAATCAATACTTTGGCAAAATTTTCCCGTTGACCTCACAGCTATGTACAGAGCTATGTTATGGTCAATGCGCCGCAGTAACTCATCAATCAAAGAGAAAGTGATTGTTTTGTGAATAACACACACCAAACTTATGTGAGAATTAGCAACCGAATTCCTTAGGATTTGAGCTTGGTCAACACTTCGGCAACGATCCCTTTGCATATCGAAGAAAAAAGCAGATCCAACATGGATATTTGGGTGGGCGACTTGCTTAGCTTCTCGACTACGTTATATTCGCTTCTTTACAGCCTTTTAAGAAAATCCAAGGTTTCTTTCTCAGTAATTGTTGGTTTAGCGGGCTGCTCGGGGCTGTTTGTTTGAATCGGAACGGTAGCTCCAAACAGACTTGCAATTCTCCCTGATCTAGTGACCACTAACACCTCCTCTTTGGCAACTGGCTTTCCTCCAATTTGTATGACAGATTCATTGTAATTCCATGGCACTTGCTGCAAACTTAGAACAGGCTCCTGCCCTGGGAATTCGATGACCACTGGCTCCGAAGCCTCGCTCTCAGCTGGAGTGAGATCCAAAATAAAAGGTCTTTTATCCTCCTCAAACGGTTCATCTTCTATTATGAATGGTTGGTCTGTGACCCCAAACACCTCAGCTTCCCTTGCCAATTTTTGGGCTAGCTCGTCATACTCTGCGTCGTCCAGAATGACCCCAATGGTATTAGCATGTTCCGGCAAGGGGTTCCTATTTATATTCGGCCCTTGTGCCTCCTTTTTCCTAATTACAATCTCTCCAGCTTCAATCATATCTTGAACTTTATGCTTAAGAGCCTTGCAATCCAAAGTTGAATGTCCGGGTGCCCCTGAATGATAAGCACAGACAGCTTGCGGGTTATACCAAGCGGGCATGCCATATGGATAGGTAGGAGGGGTACCATACCAATTTTCCCGGCGGCCTTTAACTGGTCATACAATTGGTCTAGAGGCCTGCCTAAATTGGTAAATGTACGGCTAGGGGGTCGGTTGTAAGGTTCAGGAGGTTGAGGATGGTTGTAAACAGGTCTATTTGGGGGAGGAAATTTTGGGTTATATGGAGGGCGAGGTCTGTTTTGGGGCGGATTTGGTTGAGAAACTTGAAAAGGAGCTAAAGGCGGGTTAGGATAGCTTGGGCGAGGTCGAGGGTGGTGGATATTGGTAGTATATACATGGTGCGGGTTTGAATAATAAGGGTAATGTGGTTGATAGGTTGGATTGTGTTGGTATCGGGGTTCGGGTGAAGGGTTCTGGTTCCAGATAAAAGTTGCATACCCCTCTTTCTTTTTAAACTGCGGCTTCTTTCCACTGCTCCCTTGCCCTTGCAAAGCTTCTACTTGCGATTTTAAGGCAGAGACGTTAATAATTTTTCCGGATCTCACAAAATCATCATACTCTTCGAGTTTATTCACAATCGCAGCAAATGAACATCCGGTCATACGGAAGATTTCTTCAAAGTGTGGAGGATCATGCGCCTTTATAAAAGTGCGAACAATTTCATCTTCGGTCATTGGAGGCTCAACCTTAGCAGCTATCTTTCTCCATCTTTTGGCGTATGTCTTATGATCTTCAGATGGTCGTCTCTTTGTGCCTTCCAAAGTAGTTCTGGTCGGTGCTAGCTCGCAGTTATATTCGTATTGTCTGATGAAGGCGTTGGATAGATCAAGCCAAGTCTTCACCTCCTCCGGCTTTAAGTTTGAATACCAATCGAGTGCGTCTCCTTCTAGACTCTCTGGAAATAACCTTAATGGCAAGTTTTCATCATCTACCGGTCTGCCCAACTTGTTGGCAAACAAACGCAAGTGTGTCTTAGGATTGCCCGTACCATCATATTTATTGAACTTCGGGGTCTTGAACCCCACGGGCAGCTGTACATTTGGAAACAGGCACAGATCATCGTAGTCTAACACCCCTTGTTTGCTTAAACCTTGGCTTTTCCTGATGAACTCATCGAAACGATCCAACCGCTTGAGTAACTTCATATCAACCGGGGCAGACGACTCTCCCACTTCTGGCTTGGTTTGAACAGTGTGCTCCGGCACCACAGGCTCTGCAGTAGTCTGATAAAAAGCTTGTGGATCCGGAGGCATGTTTGAATCACCTTGACCACCTTGAGGCTGAAATCCTTGCCCATAGGGAGGATAGAACGGAGGATTTTGAGTGTAAGTATACTGCGGGTTGAAAACTCCTTCAAAAGTGGTTTGAATTGGAGGAATGACAAATGGTTCAGATTCCGGTTGTTTGATGGGCGCAGGCTCGGGCTGCACTCCGCTACTAATGAGCTCGTCGATCAAATTCTTTTGGGCGGCCATTTCAGATGCCATTTCCTCAAATTTGGTGAGTAATTCAGTCAACTGAACTCCGGGACTTGTGGCTTCCGGCTGGGTAGTTGCAGCGGTCTTATCAGACGATTCTGGCTGAGTACTCATGTCTACACGATTCCTTTGGGCTTTACTTCGGGATCGCGTAATAATGGGGCTTTTCCGAGAAGCTATTTTTGAAATTTTACCTGAAAACACGAAATGGCTCGCTTTTAGATTTAGCCCTGGCTTAGCTTTTTCAACAAAAACAAAACAAAGAAAAAGAAAAAGACAAGAGTTAGTAGATGTTCCAAAAATTCGGATGCATGTCCTATCGGGGGGCCCTTTTTGTGCCAAGGGTAGGCCTAGCATGATGCAACACCTTCGAAATGGGACCCGTAACACAAACCTGTTTTTGACAACAATTCCAAATGAGTGCAAAAGAAAAATCGCTTTCATTGATAAACTTGCCAATATTTACATCATGTCATGAAGACGATTCCGTACAAGATTGCCAAAACTTCTAAGCCTATCTAATACAGAGTCCCTGGTTTCTCTAGCATATGGAATTCTAACACGTTCAGCTTGATCATATAATTCTCCGCATTTCCTTTTCAGCTCTTGACGCTTTCCTCGTTCATTTTCGTACAATTGCTTGTGTTGCTCTGCTATCCCTTTATATGCTTCGACAGACTTACTTAATTGTAGAATTTCCTTATCCTTTGCCTCGACAATGGCTTTCAACCTTTTCACCTCCTCAGATGGCTCATCTTGAATTTCTTGCGCAGCGGATCTTCTTACCCAGTCTTCGTATTGTGTAGTGGTCAAACCCTTTTGCTTGAGTTCCGGGATGTATTGAAATCTCTCGTCATCCGACAGTGTCACCCATGCCTCGATAATCTGGTCTTTCATAGGGAGCTCGTTTGGGCACATTCCTTTACTGAAAACGACGGTAAGCTTACTCATATCAACCACAGGCGGCACTTCTTGTGTGCGTCCTAACTGTCTGAGGAACCTCTTTGGAGTGTATGCGGCGATTCCTTGGGTACCCAATAGGAGAACAAAATCTGACACTTTAGTGCGGAGTATCCGCCTAAGGCAAATCGTCCAGTCTAACACCCACCTAATGTCTTGATCTGGCAACATCTCTAAGTATTTGACACATTCAACCGCATCGTTCGGCAGACCCCCTTCGTTGACTCGCTTATGGTACGTGATTACCCAGTTATACCCAGCTACTGGCAAACTTTTCGGAACGGACGCTCGTTTCTTAAAATGTTCTAGGGCCCAGATGTGCAGAACTATATTAGCCCCGTAGAAGAACTTTTCCCCTTTCTGGCAGTTGGTACAAGCTAGAAAAATATCCGCAAGGATGGTCGGGATTATGGTGCATTGTTTACTTCGGATTCCTGAAAAGAGGTCTTGTATAACCTTTGCTACCTTGAAAGCTATTTTCTGATCTCTTCTCGGGAAGAAATAAACTCCCGCCATAACTATTGCATACACCACTGGCCTTTTGCCTTCCCAAACATCCTTGGATGTGAATGAAAAATCCTCCCTATATCTCTCGAACCCATTTCGCAGTGCAAAATGCTCAAACAAAGTGTTCACGGGGACTCCCTGATCCGACCCTCGCAATACAGCCTCCCTCAATCCTATGATCTTGCAAAATTCTATCTTGTCTGAAACGTATGGGAAAATCAAAGCGGTTCCATGCAAAGGTAAATTGAAGAGGCCGGCTATTTCCTCAAGTGTCACTGTCATGTGCTTATTGCCTACCCTAAAAGCCGAACATTCCGGATCCCACAGATGTACTAATGCCTCTACTAGATAGCCATTGGGCTTGATCTCCTTAAGGTCTCCAATTGGCCCTAAATATTGAGCTACTTGATGTAATTCGCTAGATAGCATAAGGGCAGGCCATCTTTGAATCTCGGCCGACGGTACCAACAACTGGTAGATTCGACGGGGGCACTCCATCTAACAATGGAAGAGGCGGGTTGTCAATTACCTTACCTATGAGTCCCATTCTCCGGTTGGCAAGAATTTAAACATGCAATCCCTTGAAGGGTTATGTACCCATGGGAACAATCAAGGTGAGTTCAATCCTAATAGCGGGATCCCCTAAATGGCATTCCCCTTCTAGGGTTTATGCATGATGCCAGTTTATTAAAGCGATAGAACTTGCAGTTTGAAATGAGATATGACCTAAGGGACCCTTTATTTGCCAGGGTAAGCCTAAAATGATATAGCATTATTAATCTACGAATGCAATGTACCAAAATCTTTAAACGTGCAATAGCCTATCTACAAGGGTAAGTTCTAAAAGAAGGTCATGCCAGACCTCTTATTTGCTAGGGTTTGTGAATGCAATGGAGACACAAAACCAAGAAAAGTTAATTCAGCCAGATAAATACACATAACACATTGTAGCAACGAGATAAAGCAATCAGTACAAAGAAATAAAGCGATAGGAGGGAAAAAAAGGGTTGGACCCCTCCTATCGTGAATAGTGTCCCTAATAAGGCAAGGCAGACTCTACCCTAGGCAAGCTATCATGGATGCATGAGGTATTGGCTCACTAATGTATCTAGACTCGATAGGTTTTAGGTCCCCGAGCCTTCAGACTTGGAAACCAAGGGTCATCAATCCCAAGGTTCTTTGTCGGTGGCTCGAGCGATTCCCCAGACATTGCTACGCACACATCGTGTCACGGCTACATGTCATGAGTGAATCTATCAAAAATCCTCAACCTTCGACTAAAAGCTAAAGGCTATGAACCCAAAGCTTAAAATGGAAGATTGAGTGACCCCTCGGATCATGCTACGCACACATCGTGTCGCGATCACAAGTCCAAGTGAGTCGCCTAAAATCCTAATAGGGTGGAGTGGCGTGACAAGCCACTAAAAGAAAAATAAATGAGAGGTAAAAAAAATTAAAGCGTATGCACGTATGCTAGTGCTCGTTTGGAGGGGAGGGATCAAGAACCAACGCAAGGCTCTAAGGTATGTCCCCCACCCAAATGCAATGCAAAGCGCGGAATCACATAAATAAACCATCCATCCATCAAATCAATCGTACGCCAAATGGGTGAGTGAGTGAGTTGATACGCGCGAAATGCAAAAATCCTAAAAAAGGAAAAATGCAACCCTAATATTCAAATGCTACGCATAAAAAGGGTAGAAAAAGGAAAATAATAGCTAAATCAAATGCTTGGACCCACTTAGGAAGTCCCCAGTGGAGTTGCCAACTGTCGCGGCCCACTTTTTGGAGTGTGTGAAAGTAGTATGTGGGATATGTGTGTGAACGTGTGTGAAAGTGCAAATAAAAGGCCGTGGGATTGTGAAATGCGACGGTTTGGCCAAACAAAGTTCAAAAAGGGTTTTTTGAATGGAAAATGGAGTCGCCACTTGGTATAGAGTTAGGGTGTACCAAGTCACCCAAAAAGTGGTTTTTTGGAAAGAAAAGTAAACAAACCCTTTTTAAAGAACTTTTAGGTCTACGTAACCAAAGAAAAGGATCGGGGGTCACATTTGATAAGGGAGAAGGCAAAGGCGAAGCCTAAGTGTGACGACCCCACTTCTCCCAAGGGCGAACCCAAGGGTATCGGCGGGCCGCCTGCCTAGCTCGCGCCAGGACTCAAAACTTAAAGCTAATAAAACTCTTCTAAGCCACAAGAACACGATTCATAATATATACAACCACCAAAAGTCTATTTACATCTTCAAAAGCATCAAGCCAAACAGCTCTAAAATACTATAACAATAACCAGCAAAAGGTAGACCCTAAGAAGGGTCCTTATACAAACCCACCAAAACAAAAATAAACATCCTAACTGTTCAACTATTACAAGCCAATCTAACTATACTAGTATACGAACCAAAAGTCCCCGCGTCGGCCCCTGCTAAGGAAAACAAATGGAACGGGGTAAGCTATATGCTTAGTAAGTAAACAGGGGCGAAAGCATAAATTCACGTAGCAACAGTTACACAGTAAGAGTAAAGCAAAAGCAGAAAAGTAACATCACATAATAAGGATACAGGTGGCTCCAAAGCCAATTCATATGCCATGCATGATCTCCTGCCGACACTCCGTCGACCACACTTAATGGTCCGTAGAACTTCACTTGTACACCCACCGACACCTTGTCACCCTCACTGGCCAGTCACCTCACAAACTTGCCCGGGCGAACGAAATCACAAACTTGAGCTTGAGTCACAAGCTCGGGTCACAAACTTGGTCACCTTCTCGGTGAACCGGATTCACAAAATTGGTTCATAACATGAACCTACAAACTTGGTGACCTCAGACTAAGTTGGACTGACTTCGACCAAGCCCTAACCGGCTCGAATAGTCCAAACAGGTCTTAGATCGGGCCCACGAACTCACAAACTTTGCAAACTTCACAAACTTTACTCGAAAGTCGCCCCGAGCCACAAGCTCAAGGGTTTTGGTTCCAAAAGGGTCATATACATATGCCAAGTACAATTATACATTCAAATTAGGGTTTAGGTCGAGTGCGATAAAGTACACCCTCGCCTAAGTACCCTTTTCACATATCTCAAACACATAGCAAAGAAAACACATCAAACTGGCCTGAATACTTACTCAAAATACCAAAAGTAGTACGAAAGCAAAATCGCTTCGCGCGTTCGCTAGTAGTGGGCCCCACCGGCTCCGCCTAGCTCACCGCTGTCTGAAATAGAAGATTTTATCACAAACGGCCACTAACATGCCCAAAACAAGCAAAACGGCAAAACGACACGCGCGCACGTAAATATGACGGACGGAAACGGAAACGGCAGATTTGATACTCATTTCTAGTTTACCCATAAGTTGAGCTACGAATATCGGATTAAGACGTATGAGATGCCAAATCGAAGCTTAAAGGATGAACAACAACTGTTAGGAAGACATCCAGAACTGAAACTGGAAGCTTCAGTCCCAAATGACCAAACACAATCACTTACGAAATCTGGCCAATGCACAAATGGTCAGTTTTGAGTGCAAACTGTTTTCTATGCTACACATGGGCAGAAGAGCTGAAAGTTGGCAGTTAGATAGTTCATTCCAAATGGAACAACTTTCATGAAGGTTGGTAATCCAAATTCGGAACGGAAGTTGGTCGTCAGGACCAAAACAGATCTGACCAGAAAATGGTCATTTTCACGGGCAGGCCCTATTTGCTCGGCTATATCTCAGGTTTTATAAATCCGATTCATGAAATTCCAAGGGCGTTAGAAAGCTCTGATATAGGGCTATAAGTTTGGTGTTTTGGTCGCAAGCCCAAACAGCTTGTAACCTAGTCAAATGTGAAGCCAAAGTTCCAGTCATAAACTGTCCAAAAACGTAACAGAATTTGACGGTCAAAACAGGTCTGAGTATTTCGTTTATAGCTCAGGATATACTAATCCGTTTAACCTGAAAATTTACAGGGATATCCGGGACTTAAGGGGCTACAATGTTGAAGAAGGAAACTTTGTTCAATTTTGAATGTAACAAGGTCAAAAATGCAAGACACTATACCAGAATTGCAAAACAGGATCACAAACCGTATTTGACCTTAATATGCGGTAATGGCACCAAATTCACTACGGTTATCGGATGGGGTGTAAGACCCACCGTTTCAAAGCTAAGAAACAGGGTTACAATATTGGAGAAGGCCACTCAATCCAGTTCCTAGCACAACTAGGTCAAATGTGCCAAATACTAAACCAGATTCACCAAAACAGGTTTGCAAAATGTAGAAAACTGTAATCGATATAACTCAGTCCATACAAGTCCAAATGCCGAAATTCCAAAGGCATATGTTAGCTAAGACATCCAGTTACATTTAATCAGAAGACACCAACAACAAAATCTAAACCAATTCCAGTCAAAACAGACAATTACTATCGCAGTTCGGACATTCTGTGCACCAAAAACAGCAACAGTAAAAACGGCATAAATCACTCTATACTACTCCAAATGCCCTGAAATTTTGCAGGCACACTAAACTCATGAATACCTACAACTTTCATGTTTTGATCAAAGTCCAATTCGGCCTCTATCTATGACCTCAAATTTCGGACAGAATAGGGGTTCATGAACCCTAACTTTTCACATTTCATTCCAAATCCAAAATTGGTTGCATTTAACCACAATCACACCTACTAGAGCCAAACCATTACCAACCATCATACTAGTCCAAAACATCCAATCATATAAACCAGAAAATTCATCATAAAATGGAAAACTTCACCAAAAGTCTTCAAATAAAGAAATAAATCATATATTCTAACACTTATGCCACCATTAAGCACAAAATAACCATCATTAAGTATAAGGAAGTAGTAAAACATCACTTACCTAAGAACAAGAGATGTAGAGAGGTGTTGGACACTTAGCTCTTCAAACAAACTTCACTACAACCCTTACTAGCACTAGAAGATAGGATTTTATGGAGTGAAATCTAGTCTAAGCTTTTGTTTATAGAAGATTGAAGCTTATGGAAGCTTGAAAGTTGGTGGAATTTCCTTCTTCTTTGCAAGGAGAGAGCCGGCCACAAGGAAGAGAAAAATGGTGAATTTTGGGCATTTTTTTGATATTTAATCCTTTGGTCAAAAAAGTCAAGAAAGTAAATAGTAATTCTTAAAGTCCAACCAATAGGAAAGTGACACTTGTCACCTCCATTAATGCCTTCTTATCTTTCTTTTCTCTCTCACATCAATCACTTCACACACACTACTTATCTCTTAACACCCGATAAATTTACACAGTATCCAAAACTTAACCTTATTGGCCGAATTTTTCCGAACTTTTCGCACTAGTGGGTCCCATATCCGATATACGTTCTTAATTTCTCAAAAACTAACTAATACTAGAAAAATCATCTAAAAACTCTATTTACTCAATAAAAATTATCTGGGGAATTTTCTAATAAAGAAAATGTAGAAAAAACGGGTTTTCAATCTTAACCGGAACTTAGGGTTTAAATCTTAATCCCTACTTAGGGTTTTCGAAATACTCCCAAACCAAACGTTACCACCCAAATAATGAATATCTCAACGTAGAACGAACTGGGGCCTCACAATCTCCCCTACTTAGGACAATTTCGTCCTCGAAATTAATTCGTTGGTCAAAGCGTACCTTCAAAACCTGCCGAAGGGTCAATCGCCTCCTGTTGACCCATTGCATACACTCTTGCTGGCCCTTTAGGTCGATTGTCCCCTGCATTGGACGGCTTAGTTGTGGTCCCTTCAGTCGGTGACTTAAATTCTTCCTTTTTCATCTTAGGGCACCGGGCAATCAGGTGTTCGGTGCTACCACATTTGAAGCATTTGCTTACCGAACTATTCTTCCAGCAATTTTCATCGGTGTGATTGCCCCCACAGAAACCACAGGTTGACTTGGCGGCTGTACTTGCCCCTCCACGCTGGACACTCCTCGGCCCCTCTTGCACTACCCGACCCCGCACAAAGTTATTCGGGGTCCCTGCAGGTCGTGGACCATCCGTACCTTTCGTTATCTTGGCAGGTGGCTCGTTTCGCGAGCTTTGTCCGACCATGGAATCATTTGAGCTAGGTTGCCTCCTTTTCCGATCGTGGAAGGCTTTAACCTGTCCTCTGGCAGTCTCAATCCGCTGTGCTTTTTCTAGCGCTTGGCTAAACGTGTTCAACTGAGCAGCTGCTAGCGATTCCTGGATTTCCACATTTAAACCTTGAACGAATCGACGGATTCGTTTCTGCTCCGTTAACACCAGCTCTGGGGCAAAGCGAGAAAGTTTAGTGAACTGAGTTTCGTACTCCGCCACGCTAGATGCACCTTGACGCAGGCGGATGAAATCATCTTCCCGTTTCTCTTGCACGATGGGCGGCAAATACTTCTCATTAAATTCTCGGGTAAAATTGATCCAGGTCCAAGGGGTTTGTTCCCGCTCCCACTTAGCTCTGATCACATTCCACCAGGCTCGAGCGGCCCCCTCAAACTGGAAAACAGTAAAAGATATCTGCCGCTCTTCCGAATACCTAAGCGCGGCAAATATATCGAGCATTCGGTCCATCCAGGTTTCTGCTAAATCAGGATTAGGTCCTCCTATGAACTTAGGAGGTGCAAACTTTTGGAACCGTTCTAAGGCACGGTCCTCGCCCTCATGATTATGTCCCGGATTATGTCCAGGGTTTCCAGCAGCATTCCCGTGGCCCTGAGCCTGTTGGTCAATCATACGCTCCATCAAGTCAGCCATTCGTTGGATGGCTGTAGCTACTTGGTCTGGCTCTTGTTCATGTTCCATTTCAGGGCCTCGTCCTCGCCCTCTACCTCCACCTCGAGTACCGGAGGCCATCTAGTGTACAAGTCTATAATTCGGAATAATACGTATGCTTATCATCCAGACCATGAGCAAAAGAAGAGACACAAAACTTACGCACAAAAGGCACACAAAAGATAAGTTTAAAATTCTTTTCAAATATATACACGTATTTACAAAGTCACACCAAAAGATTTACACATTACCGACCTCCAGTCGGTACAAAACCCAATATACACGAGCACTCCGGCTCCAAAAATCTAGTTAGTCGGCCAAATAACAAAAGAATTAGCCGAATTAGTTCTAACAAAAGTAACCCGCCTAACAGTCAAAAGTACAAAAGCGGCCCTATGCGTCTCCCCTAGGACCCAGGTTCCCAACAGAACCTAACGTATCCACCTCATCCATCATCTCCAGACCGGTGGCTCGTGGCGGAGCCTCTGCGGCTAAATCTAGTAAGAGCTCGCAGTCAACAGACATACTCCGAGCCCTGTCCCTCAGCTGCCTCTTCATAGCGAAGAGGTGCTGGTGTGTGTCCTGGAGCTAACGGTGCAAAGCATCCGTCCTCTCCCTCTCCTCTCGGAGACTCCGCTCCAAGTGCCTAATGCGTGACGCCCGCCCCTGGCCAACCTCTCTGGCCTCCTCCAGCTGCGCTCTCAAAGAGTCGACTGTCCTGTCTAGGTGATAACGCTCGTCATCCAATGACAAGACGACCTCGTCAGGATAGCCAAAAGTATACCAGCACGCACAGGGTCGGCACGACACCTGGCCGAAAGGGGAGTACAAAGTGTAAGGCTCTCCCAGCCTCTGCCTATAACGGATCGCCCGCTTACGCAGCGCTCGATCCTCTGGGCCCCTCCTACTCGGAGGTCTCGGTCCCACACCACTGGGTCCCGCATCACTCGAACCGCCCGGATACATACCTACAAAACATTAAGTCGTCAGTCAACCGGCATTTCAGCTTAAAAGATATCATTCAACTTAAAATGGTCAAATATGCCTAGTGCCTATCGCGTATGTCCCACTTGCCCAAGTCCTCTAACCTAGGCGCTCTGATACCAACTGTGACGACCCCACTTCTCCCAAGGGCGAACCCAAGGGTATCGGCGGGCCGCCTGCCTAGCTCGCGCCAGGACTCAAAACTTAAAGCTAATAAAACTCTTCTAAGCCACAAGTACACGATTCATAATATATACAACCACCAAAAGTCTATTTACATCTTCAAAAGCATCAAGCCAAACAGCTCTAATATACTATAACAATAACCAGCAAAAGGTAGACCCTAAGAAGGGTCCTTATACAAACCACCAAAACAAAAACAAACATCCTAACTGTTCAACTATTACAAGCCAATCTAACTATACTAGTATACGAACCAAAAGTCCCCGCGTCGGCCCCTGCTAAGGAAAACAAATGGAACGGGGTAAGCTATATGCTTAGTAAGTAAACAGGGGCGAAAGCATAAATTCACGTAGCAGCAGTTACACAGTAAGAGTAAAGCAAAAGCAGAAAAGTAACATCACATAATAAGGATACAGGTGGCTCCAAAGCCAATTCATATGCCATGCATGATCTCCTGCCGACACTCCGTCGACCACACTTAATGGTCCGTAGAACTTCACTTGTACACCCACCGACACCTTATCACCCTCACTGGCCAGTCACCTCACAAACTTGCCCGGGCGAACGAAATCACAAACTTGAGCTTGAGTCACAAGCTCGGGTCACAAACTTGGTCACCTTCTCGGTGAACCGGATTCACAAAATTGGTTCATAACATGAACCTACAAACTTGGTGACCTCAGACTAAGTTGGACTGACTTCGACCAAGCCCTAACCGGCTCGAATAGTCCATACAGGTCTTAGATCGGGCCCACGAACTCACAAACTTTGCAAACTTCACAAACTTTACTCGAAAGTCGCCCCGAGCCACAAGCTCAAGGATTTTGGTTCCAAAAGGTTCATATACATGTGCCAAGTACAATTAAACATTCAAATTAGGGTTTAGGTCGAGTGCGATAAAGTACACCCTCGCCTAAGTACCCTTTTCACATATCTCAAACACATAGCAAAGAAACCACACCAAACTGGCCTGAATACTTACTCAAAATACCAAAAGTAGTACGAAAGCAAAATCGCTTCGCGCGTTCGCTAGTAGTGGGCCCCACCGGCTCCGCCTAGCTCACCGCTGTCTGAAATAGAAGATTTTATCACAAACGGCCACTAACATGCCCAAAACAAGCAAAACGGCAAAACGACACGCGCGCACGTAAATATGACGGACGGAAACGGAAACGGCAGATTTGATACTCATTTCTAGTTTACCCATATGTTGAGCTACGAATATCGGATTAAGGCGTATGAGATGCCAAATCGAAGCTTAAAGGATGAACAACAACTGTTATGAAGACATCCAGAACTGAAACTGGAGGCTTCAGTCCCAAATGACTAAACACAATCACTTACGAAATCTGGCCAATGCACAAATGGTCAGTTTTGAGTGCGAACTGTTTTCTATGCTACACATGGGCAGAAGAGCTGAAAGTTGGCAGTTAGATAGTTCATTCCAAATGGAACAACTTTCATGAAGGTTGGTAATCCAAATTCGGAACGGAAGTTGGTCGTCAGGACCAAAACAGATCTGACCAGAAAATGGTCATTTTCACGGGCAGGCCCTATTTGCTCGGCTATATCTCAGGTTTTATAAATCCGATTCATGAAATTCCAAGGGCGTTAGAAAGCTCTGATATAGGGCTATAAGTTTGGTGTTTTGGTCGCAAGCCCAAACAGCTTGTAACCTAGTCAAATGTGAAGCCAAAGTTCCAGTCATAAACTGTCCAAAAACGTAACAGAATTTGACGGTCAAAACAGGTCTGAGTATTTCGTTTATAGCTCAGGATATACTAATCCGTTTAACCTGAAAATTTACAGGGATATCTGGGACTTAAGGGGCTACAATGTTGAAGAAGGAAACTTTGTCCAATTTTGAATGTAACAAGGTCAAAAATGCAAGACACTATACCAGAATTGCAAAACAGGATCACAAACCGTATTTGACCTTAATATGCGGTAATGGCACCAAATTCACTACGGTTATCGGATGGGGTGTAAGACCCACCGTTTCGAAGCTAAGAAACAGGGTTACAATATTGGAGAAGGCCACTCAATCCAGTTCCTAGCACAACTAGGTCAAATGTGCCAAATACTAAACCAGATTCACCAAAACAGGTTTGCAAAACGCAGAAAACTGTAATCGATATAACTCAGTCCATACAAGTCCAAATGCCGAAATTCCAAAGGCATATGTTAGCTAAGACATCCAGTTACATTTAATCAGAAGACACCAACAACAAAATCCAAACCAGTTCCAGTCAAAACAGACAATTACTATCGCAGTTCGGACATTCTGTTCACCAAAAACAGCAACAGTAAAAACGGCATAACTCACTCTATACTACTCCAAATGCCCTGAAATTTTGTAGGCACTTCAACCTCATCAATACCTACAACTTTCATGTTTTGAGAAAAGTCCAATTCGGCCTCTAGATATGACCTAAAATTTCGGACAGAATGTTCAACCAAGAACCCTAATTTTCCAGAAATTCTTCCAAATTCAAAATTGATTGCATTTATCAACAATTCGCACCTACAAGAGTCATTTTAAACCATTACCATTCATCATACAAGACCACAACATCCCATTCATATTAAACCAGCAAATTCATCATAAAATGGAAAACTTCACCAAAACTCTTCAAATAAAGAAATAAATCATATATTCTAACACTTATGCCACCATTAAGCACAAAATAACCATCATTAAGTATAAGGAAGTAGTAAAACATCACTTACCTAAGAACAAGAGATGTAGAGAGGTGTTGGACACTTAGCTCTTCAAACAAACTTCACTACAACCCTTACTAGCACTAGAATATAGGATTTTATGGAGTGAAATCTAGTCTAAGCTTTTGTTTGTAGAAGATTGAAGCTTATGGAAGCTTGAAAGTTGGTGGAATTTCCTTCTTCTTTGCAAGGAGAGAGCCGGCCACAAGGAAGAGAAAAATGGTGAATTTTGGGCATTTTTTTGATATATAATCCTTTGGTCAAAAAAGTCAAGAAAGTAAATAGTAATTCTTAAAGTCCAACCAATAGGAAAGTGACACTTGTCACCTCCATTAATGCCTTCTTATCTTTCTTTTCTCTCTCACATCAATCACTTCACACACACTACTTATCTCTTAACACCCGATAAATTTACACAGTATCCAAAACTTAACCTTATTGGCCGAATTTTTCCGAACTTTTCGCACTAGTGGGTCCCATATCCGATATACGTTCTTAATTTCTCAAAAACTAACTAATACTAGAAAAATCATCTAAAAACTCTATTTACTCAATAAAAATTATCTGGGGAATTTTCTAATAAAGAAAATGTAGAAAAAACGGGTTTTCAATCTTAACCGGAACTTAGGGTTTAAATCTTAATCCCTACTTAGGGTTTTCGAAATACTCCCAAACCAAACGTTACCACCCAAATAATGAATATCTCAACGTAGAACGAACTGGGGCCTCACAATCTCCCCTACTTAGGACAATTTCGTCCTCGAAATTAATTCGTTGGTCAAAGCGTACCTTCAAAACCTGCCGAAGGGTCAATCGCCTCCTGTTGACCCATTGCATACACTCTTGCTGGCCCTTTAGGTCGATTGTCCCCTGCATTGGACGGCTTAGTTGTGGTCCCTTCAGTCGGTGACTTAAATTCTTCCTTTTTCATCTTAGGGCACCGGGCAATCAGGTGTTCGGTGCTACCACATTTGAAGCATTTGCTTACCGAACTATTCTTCCAGCAATTTTCATCGGTGTGATTGCCCCCACAGAAACCACAGGTTGACTTGGCGGCTGTACTTGCCCCTCCACGCTGGACACTCCTCGGCCCCTCTTGCACTACCCGACCCCGCACAAAGTTATTCGGGGTCCCTGCAGGTCGTGGACCATCCGTACCTTTCGTTATCTTGGCAGGTGGCTCGTTTCGCGAGCTTTGTCCGACCATGGAATCATTTGAGCTAGGTTGCCTCCTTTTCCGATCGTGGAAGGCTTTAACCTGTCCTCTGGCAGTCTCAATCCGCTGTGTTTTTTCTAGCGCTTGGCTAAACGTGTTCAACTGAGCAGCTGCTAGCGATTCCTGGATTTCCACATTTAAACCTTGAACGAATCGACGGATTCGTTTCTGCTCCGTTAACACCAGCTCTGGGGCAAAGCGAGAAAGTTTAGTGAACTGAGTTTCGTACTCCGCCACGCTAGATGCACCTTGACGCAGGCGGATGAAATCATCTTCCCGTTTCTCTTGCACGATGGGCGGCAAATACTTCTCATTAAATTCTCGGGTAAAATTGATCCAGGTCCAAGGGGTTTGTTCCCGCTCCCACTTAGCTCTGATCACATTCCACCAGGCTCGAGCGGCCCCCTCGAGCGGCCCCCACTCGAGCGGCCCCCTCGATCACATTTAAACCTTGAACGAATCGACGGATTCGTTTCTGCTCCGTTAACACCAGCTCTGGGGCAAAGCGAGAAAGTTTAGTGAACTGAGTTTCGTACTCCGCCACGCTAGATGCACCTTGACGCAGGCGGATGAAATCATCTTCCCGTTTCTCTTGCACGATGGGCGGCAAATACTTCTCATTAAATTCTCGGGTAAAATTGATCCAGGTCCAAGGGGTTTGTTCCCGCTCCCACTTAGCTCTGATCACATTCCACCAGGCTCGAGCGGCCCCCTCAAACTGGAAAACAGTAAAAGATATCTGCCGCTCTTCCGAATACCTAAGCGCGGCAAATATATCGAGCATTCGGTCCATCCAGGTTTCTGCTAAATCAGGATTAGGTCCTCCTATGAACTTAGGAGGTGCAAACTTTTGGAACCGTTCTAAGGCACGGTCCTCGCCCTCATGATTATGTCCCGGATTATGTCCAGGGTTTCCAGCAGCATTCCCGTGGCCCTGAGCCTGTTGGTCAATCATACGCTCCATCAAGTCAGCCATTCGTTGGATGGCTGTAGCTACTTGTTCTGGCTCTTGTTCATGTTCCATTTCAGGGCCTCGTCCTCGCCCTCTACCTCCACCTCGAGTACCGGAGGCCATCTAGTGTACAAGTCTATAATTCGGAATAATACGTATGCTTATCATCCAGACCATGAGCAAAAGAAGAGACACAAAACTTACGCACAAAAGGCACACAAAAGATAAGTTTAAAATTCTTTTCAAATATATACACGTATTTACAAAGTCACACCAAAAGATTTACACATTACCGACCTCCAGTCGGTACAAAACCCAATATACACGAGCACTCCGGCTCCAAAAATCTAGTTAGTCGGCCAAATAACAAAAGGAATTAGCCGAATTAGTTCTAACAAAAGTAACCCGCCTAACAGTCAAAAGTACAAAAGCGGCCCTATGCGTCTCCCCTAGGACCCAGGTTCCCAACGGAACCTAACGTATCCACCTCATCCATCATCTCCAGACCGGTGGCTCGTGGCGGAGCCTCTGCGGCTAAATCTAGTAAGAGCTCGCAGTCAACAGACATACTCCGAGCCCTGTCCCTCAGCTGCCTCTTCATAGCGAAGAGGTGCTGGTGTGTGTCCTGGAGCTAACGGTGCAAAGCATCCGTCCTCTCCCTCTCCTCTCGGAGACTCCGCTCCAAGTGCCTAATGCGTGACGCCCGCCCCTGGCCAACCTCTCTGGACTCCTCCAGCTGCGCTCTCAAAGAGTCGACTGTCCTGTCAAGGTAATAACGCTCGTCATCCAATGCTATGACTACCTCGTCGGGATAGCCATACGTATACCAACACGCGCAGGGTCGGCACGACACCTGGCTGAAGGGGGAGTACAGAGTGTAAGGCTCTCCCAGCCTCTGCCTATAACGGATCGCCCGCTTACGCAGCGCTCGATCCTCTGGGCCCCTCCTACTCGGAGGTCTCGGTCCCACACCACTGGGTCCCGCATCACTCGAACCGCCCGGATACATACCTACAAAACATTAAGTCGTCAGTCAACCGCATTTCAGCTTAAAAGATATCATTCAACTTAAAATGGTCAAATATGCCTAGTGCCTATCGCGTATGTCCCACTTGCCCAAGTCCTCTAACCTAGGCGCTCTGATACCAACTGTGACGACCCCACTTCTCCCAAGGGCGAACCCAAGGGTATCGGCGGGCCGCCTGCCTAGCTCGCGCCAGGACTCAAAACTTAAAGCTAATAAAACTCTTCTAAGCCACAAGTACACGATTCATAATATATACAACCACCAAAAGTCTATTTACATCTTCAAAAGCATCAAGCCAAACAGCTCTAATATACTATAACAATAACCAGCAAAAGGTAGACCCTAAGAAGGGTCCTTATACAAACCACCAAAACAAAAACAAACATCCTAACTGTTCAACTATTACAAGCCAATCTAACTATACTAGTATACGAACCAAAAGTCCCCGCGTCGGCCCCTGCTAAGGAAAACAAATGGAACGGGGTAAGCTATATGCTTAGTAAGTAAACAGGGGCGAAAGCATAAATTCACGTAGCAGCAGTTACACAGTAAGAGTAAAGCAAAAGCAGAAAAGTAACATCACATAATAAGGATACAGGTGGCTCCAAAGCCAATTCATATGCCATGCATGATCTCCTGCCGACACTCCGTCGACCACACTTAATGGTCCGTAGAACTTCACTTGTACACCCACCGACACCTTATCACCCTCACTGGCCAGTCACCTCACAAACTTGCCCGGGCGAACGAAATCACAATCTTGAGCTTGAGTCACAAGCTCGGGTCACAAACTTGGTCACCTTCTCGGTGAACCGGATTCACAAAATTGGTTCATAACATGAACCTACAAACTTGGTGACCTCAGACTAAGTTGGACTGACTTCGACCAAGCCCTAACCGGCTCGAATAGTCCATACAGGTCTTAGATCGGGCCCACGAACTCACAAACTTTGCAAACTTCACAAACTTTACTCGAAAGTCGCCCCGAGCCACAAGCTCAAGGATTTTGGTTCCAAAAGGTTCATATACATGTGCCAAGTACAATTAAACATTCAAATTAGGGTTTAGGTCGAGTGCGATAAAGTACACCCTCGCCTAAGTACCCTTTTCACATATCTCAAACACATAGCAAAGAAACCACACCAAACTGGCCTGAATACTTACTCAAAATACCAAAAGTAGTACGAAAGCAAAATCGCTTCGCGCGTTCGCTAGTAGTGGGCCCCACCGGCTCCGCCTAGCTCACCGCTGTCTGAAATAGAAGATTTTATCACAAACGGCCACTAACATGCCCAAAACAAGCAAAACGGCAAAACGACACGCGCGCACGTAAATATGACGGACGGAAACGGAAACGGCAGATTTGATACTCATTTCTAGTTTACCCATAAGTTGAGCTACGAATATCGGATTAAGGCGTATGAGATGCCAAATCGAAGCTTAAAGGATGAACAACAACTGTTATGAAGACATCCAGAACTGAAACTGGAGGCTTCAGTCCCAAATGACTAAACACAATCACTTACGAAATCTGGCCAATGCACAAATGGTCAGTTTTGAGTGCGAACTGTTTTCTATGCTACACATGGGCAGAAGAGCTGAAAGTTGGCAGTTAGATAGTTCATTCCACATGGAACAACTTTCATGAAGGTTGGTAATCCAAATTCGGAACGGAAGTTGGTCGTCAGGACCAAAACAGATCTGACCAGAAAATGGTCATTTTCACGGGCAGGCCCTATTTGCTCGGCTATATCTCAGGTTTTATAAATCCGATTCAAGAAATTCCAAGGGCGTTAGAAAGCTCTGATATAGGGCTATAAGTTTGGTGTTTTGGTCGCAAGCCCAAACAGCTTGTAACCTAGTCAAATGTGAAGCCAAAGTTCCAGTCATAAACTGTCCAAAAACGTAACAGAATTTGACGGTCAAAACAGGTCTGAGTATTTCGTTTATAGCTCAGGATATACTAATCCGTTTAACCTGAAAATTTACAGGGATATCTGGGACTTAAGGGGCTACAATGTTGAAGAAGGAAACTTTGTCCAATTTTGAATGTAACAAGGTCAAAAATGCAAGACACTATACCAGAATTGCAAAACAGGATCACAAACCGTATTTGACCTTAATATGCTGTAATGGCACCAAATTCACTACGGTTATCGGATGGGGTGTAAGACCCACCGTTTCGAAGCTAAGAAACAGGGTTACAATATTGGAGAAGGCCACTCAATCCAGTTCCTAGCACAACTAGGTCAAATGTGCCAAATACTAAACCAGATTCACCAAAACAGGTTTGCAAAACGCAGAAAACTGTAATCGATATAACTCAGTCCATACAAGTCCAAATGCCGAAATTCCAAAGGCATATGTTAGCTAAGACATCCAGTTACATTTAATCAGAAGACACCAACAACAAAATCCAAACCAGTTCCAGTCAAAACAGACAATTACTATCGCAGTTCGGACATTCTGTTCACCAAAAACAGCAACAGTAAAAACGGCATAACTCACTCTATACTACTCCAAATGCCCTGAAATTTTGTAGGCACTTCAACCTCATCAATACCTACAACTTTCATGTTTTGAGAAAAGTCCAATTCGGCCTCTAGATATGACCTAAAATTTCGGACAGAATGTTCAACCAAGAACCCTAATTTTCCAGAAATTCTTCCAAATTCAAAATTGATTGCATTTATCAACAATTCGCACCTACAAGAGTCATTTTAAACCATTACCATTCATCATACAAGACCACAACATCCCATTCATATTAAACCAGCAAATTCATCATAAAATGGAAAACTTCACCAAAACTCTTCAAATAAAGAAATAAATCATATATTCTAACACTTATGCCACCATTAAGCACAAAATAACCATCATTAAGTATAAGGAAGTAGTAAAACATCACTTACCTAAGAACAAGAGATGTAGAGAGGTGTTGGACACTTAGCTCTTCAAACAAACTTCACTACAACCCTTACTAGCACTAGAAGATAGGATTTTATGGAGTGAAATCTAGTCTAAGCTTTTGTTTATAGAAGATTGAAGCTTATGGAAGCTTGAAAGTTGGTGGAATTTCCTTCTTCTTTGCAAGGAGAGAGCCGGCCACAAGGAAGAGAAAAATGGTGAATTTTGGGCATTTTTTTGATATATAATCCTTTGGTCAAAAAAGTCAAGAAAGTAAATAGTAATTCTTAAAGTCCAACCAATAGGAAAGTGACACTTGTCACCTCCATTAATGCCTTCTTATCTTTCTTTTGTCTCTCACATCAATCACTTCACACACACTACTTATCTCTTAACACCCGATAAATTTACACAGTATCCAAAACGTAACCTTATTGGCCGAATTTTTCCGAACTTTTCGCACTAGTGGGTCCCATATCCGATATACGTTCTTAATTTCTCAAAAACTAACTAATACTAGAAAAATCATCTAAAAACTCTATTTACTCAATAAAAATTATCTGGGGAATTTTCTAATAAAGAAAATGTAGAAAAAACGGGTTTTCAATCTTAACCGGAACTTAGGGTTTAAATCTTAATCCCTACTTAGGGTTTTCGAAATACTCCCAAACCAAACGTTACCACCCAAATAATGAATATCTCAACGTAGAACGAACTGGGGCCTCACAAAAACAGAAAATTCCCCAAAAATAATAAAATTCCATCATTTCAACCACAAATCAAGAATTAATCCATAATATTGCATCTCTTACTACCACTAAGCATGATTTAAGCATCAAGTAAAGGAGAAGGGTGGTTCTTCACAACTTACCTTTAAAACAAGAGAGAGAGAGCTATGGACCACCTTAACTTTCCAAACAACTCCACAAATCCACTCACTAACTCTAATTGGAGAGGTTTTATGGAGTAATTTCAAGGTTGGATGGTTAGTTGTGATGATTTGGGACAAGATTGAAGTGTTTTCTTCCTTATGCTTGAAGTAAGAGTGAGAGAAAGAGAGCAAGAGAGGGCCGGCTTCTTCTTGTTGTTTTCTTGAAGATTTTTGGTCATTTTTAAGCTATTTTAAGTCAAATGGTAAGAATAGGAATAGTGGTCTTACTTCAAGACCAATCCAAGGGTGACACTTGTCACCTTTAATTAAATATCTACCTAACTTTTCTCTCTCATATCAATCCAAATTACAACCTCTACTTATCTCTTAACACCCGATAAATTAATTCCAATATTCAAAACTTAACCTAGTTGGCCGAATTTTTCCGAACTTTTCGCACCAGTGGGTCCCACGTCCGGTATACGCTCTTAATTCCTCAAAATCCATTCGATACTAGAAAAATCATCTAAAAATTATATCTGCTCCTTAAAATTACCTAGAAAATTTTCTAATCACGGAAATGCAGAAAACAAGCCATGAAAAATTCTAAAACCTAGAAAATGAAATTTACGGGTTCTCACACAAGACTTGGCAAGTTATTTGGGATTCTAAATGTGAGGAAGAATTTTAAAAGTGAAAAGTATTTAACCGATGCACCTGTGTTAGCCTTACCGATCACCTCATCAGATTTCCTTGTACTATTAAAACCCCACTTTTGAACCTCGATTTACGAGTAATTAAGGCTCATTTTATGATATTCTCTAAGATTGTAAATGAGTCCAATCTTTCTTGATAATTAGGGATTTTAAACGATAGTGTGTAATGGTTAATTGTTAATTCCTCAGGCACTCAAGAGGATCCCGCGGTGGACACCTGAACCCTCCAGTGGGCATTACTTCCTTGTTTTTGATTGGTGAGTGTCAAGTGCGTGAAACATGTGTTACGTGTTAATTATTATTGATAATCGAATATTTTAAAAATGCTGAGTCGAGTGTGTACTTTACCACACTCATTCTCATTGGAATGAATCGTGATTGAATTGATTGAAATATATGGAATGAATTGAATGAAATGAATGATTGAAATATATTGAATGATTGAATGAATGAAATGGTATGCTATAGCTGCATACGTCGTTGGAATGAATCTCCTCGACTCATAAATGTTAATTGGGGGACGCCCAATTCTCACTGGCCAACCTTGGACTCGAGCTGGCATGGGCCTTGGTCGGGCTCTTTGATGAACCATGAGAAAACATAAGCTTGACCTATTGAGAGGTCTTGCTTGGCATACTCGAGTAGTATCGCCTCAAACAAGCGACAGGCGGGCCCGGTACAGGAGTATGTAACAGTGAACGGGGACAGGATAAGTGAAGTTCTATGGACTATAACCTACCCGATTGACGGAGTGTCAATTCGTGGAGGTTCTTGATCGTGCAAGTGAAAAATAGCTCCTGAGAGCTCCTATATCCTTGAATTGTTTCTATTTACTTTTCTAGCTCGAATTGTTATTTACTTGAATATTATTATTTTACTCATCAAATGGGATTGTTACTTGATCAACGTGCTTGCATGTGTGTTTTCTTGGCATCACGAGCGATTGCTCACCCCGTAGATTTGTTTTCCTTAACAGGTGGATTGTAAGATTGAAAAGGCCGACTAGGTTATGTTTTGGTTGGAAATCTTGGTTGTAGATATTTAGTCGACTTTTAATGGTTGTATTTTGAGAACTTAATGTAAGAATTGGGAAATTGATGTACTTCGAACTTGTGGTGTAACATTTGGATATTCGGTTGTAGAAGCGAATTTTCTTTAATTGGCTTGTATTAATTGTTATGTATCGTTAAGCTTGAATCGATTTGTCTTGAGTCCTGGTGAGAGTTGGGCAGGCGTCCTGCGGATACCCTTTCGTTCGCCTTAGGGAGAAGTGGGGGCGTCACAGGTGGGAGGTACCTCTCATGTCAACTGAGAACCATAAACAATTCTAAGTCGATTTGAACGATGTCTCACCGACCCAGTTCTCTAAGAGATAGTATGTGCCCCACCAATTCGGGTGGGAGGTACTTCTCTTGTCGATTGAGAACCATTAACAATTCTAAGTCGATTGGAGCGATGTCTCATCGACCCAGTTCTCTAAGCGAAAGTATATGCCATACCAATTCAGGTGGGAGGTACCTCTCATGTCGACTGAGAACCATAAACAATTCCAAGTCGAGTGGATCGAGTCTTGGCAAAGCAAGTGGAAATCAGCTCCTGAGAGCTCCCATATCCTCATTAAGAGTGTTTTAGTTTAAATTGTGAATTACTTGAATAATACAGCTTTATTTCTCATACAAGTGTTTTGTTACTTGAACTATGTGTTTGCATGATTTTCTTGGCCTCACTGAGTGTTAGCTCATCCCATTAGTTTTGTTTTTCCTTAACAGGAGCCGAAATGGAAAGAATTATGGAGAATCCAATTTGATGGACTTTTGATTAGGGTTTCGAATGTAATTGTTTAGACGACTTTTGGAGGTTGTATATTTTGGAGAATATTGGTGTACTCTTGGTAAATTGTAATGTAAAATTTGAACTTATTAAGGAAGCGTTCTTTTCTTTATACCTTCGACTTTTATTATTGGTTATTTATCTTATGTTTGGATTGGAATTGTTTCGAGTCCTGGCGAGAGCTAGGCAGGCGTCCTATCGATACCCTTTGGTTTGCCTTGAGATGAAGTGGGGGCGTCACAGTTGGTATCAGAGCTTAGGCTTCAGATCTTTGTAGTGTATCCTAGGCTTAAAAGTTAGGATGCCGAACTATGGGATTTGATTATGTATTAGGGGCAATGTGACCTTGGTGCTTGATGTTTTAACGAGTAATATTGAAGTGTTTGTATTTAATTAGAGTGATGTTGAATACTTGTGTTATTTCTTAAGTTAAATCCTTATACATCTATGATTTAATGTCTCGGGTGATTCCATCTCTTTAAGGTGTTTTGAGTTGAGGACTTAAAGCAGCTTTGATTTCAAAAGTTTCTTGATATCGTAGCACCATTTTTGCTCACAAAATACTATAAGATTTTAATCTTCAAGTTATGTTGGAAGTGAGTTGAGATTATGAAATTTAAATGACCATCCGATGAATTTAAGGGTTGGAAACCTTGCTTCCTCCACTATTTTGCTTGCCGAAATTCCGGCAGAAAGGTTGAACAATTTTGGACTCCACTTTGAGCTTGAAAATGAGACATCTTTTGCATTTCTTTTGGTTTGATTTATTACTTTAGCCTGTCTAGGAACTTTCACCTTGAATTTATTGAGGAAAACTTGTATTCATTGGAAGTTTTAGGCTAAAAAGCTAGAAAGTGGCTTAGGCTTTTGGATGGAAGTTGGAATTTATAATTACTCGAATGATGTGGCTTGGTATCGTGAATTCTTCTAGTTCTATCCTTAACTAGGCTTATGGTTTTCCTTTTTCTGATCCTGTCGAGGATAGTAGGGGTGGTTCACGCCGTGAGGCCTTTTTCATTTTACCTGCATGTACTCCTATATTTTGTGGCACTTATTTGCCTATATCCTGTATTTGACATTTGGGTTGTTTTGTAATCTCCTGACTCGTACTATGACGTATATGTAAAGAATCATGTTTTAATTCTAAATGTTTTGTAACTTATACATGCATTAAGTTCTTTTATGCCTAATTATTCCTTTTCTTACGCCTATAGACTTATATTAAGTATGGTTCGGTGAGGACGAGGAAAGGGTCGTGGGCATGGGTTTAGGCAACCCCGCACTCCTAAGAAAGATGAGGGATCACGAAAGGAAGGATTGATGGATGGTCTGATGTAGTTCAATGGGATCCTAGTGCTGGATATGAGTCGGAAATAAATGAGAAGATTAGACTTACCAGTGTTATAATGGATTGACCTAGTTGGGTATTTAGTGAGTTTCTCCCCTGTGACATTTTAATAATTGTTCTACACGTATCTTGTGATTGGTCCTGTGGACATGTTTCAACCTTTTATGAACGTTTGAACTCCCAAAAAAAAAATATATATATATATATTTATTGGTTAGTCATTTGGGACAAAAAAAACCAGGTCATTACTAAAATTGTCAATTTTGAAAATCGAATACCAGAAAATGGTTTTGGACAAATTGAGTCCGAAAATTTTGGTAAGCTTAGTCTTCTATTGAAAATATATCATTCTATTCCAGTTTCGAACTACAAGATTGAATCTTTTAACTAGAGTTTTAATTGACCCTAGAGCAAATTATTCTTGTGTAAAACCCTAGTTTCATGAATGGTATAAGTAAAGTGTGATCGCCTGCCTTATGACTTGGATAATTAAAACGCCTATTGGGGATCAAAGTTTGATCATTTGTTGGGTAGATAGAAATTGTGAGATATGGGTTGGAAAGTGTAAGTTTTTGATCGATTTGATAAGTTTAGCTATTAAGGAATATGATGTAATCCTAGGTGTGAATTTCGAGGACGAAATTCTTTTTAAGGAGGGAAGGATGTGAGGACCCGAAAATTTTCTTTTTTTTTTATCTTATTTTACTGGCTTATTTAAAAATTTATTCACCCGTTTTCTCCGAATAATTTATTTCAACCATTTTAAATTCATTTACATGGAATAAGGTCTCACTTATGTTTTAAAAACGTCCCGTTAACAAATTTAATTTTTCAGAGACTCGTTTAGTAAGAAATAGCGAATACATATTTTTCAAGGCAATAGTCGATCCGAGAGTGCAATAATTTTGGAGAATTAAGGATGACCAATAATCGACTAAGAAAAGTTAATTGAGGGATTAGAGGTGAATGAGTTCAAATTTCGCTCTATCGCGCGCGAATTGGAAGTTCGCATAAATCGAGCCAGAGCGGCTTAGTGAAATTTTAAGAAATTAATACTAGACTACTAAGAGTAAATAATTAAAGTGTTAAAGGAATTACATTGGAGATTAGTGCACAAGTGAAACAAACCCGAGAGAGAACGGCGATACGAAAATCGCGCGCGTATACTATTCAAAGTTGACTTTTGTGAGAGCCCGTAAATTTTCTTATTTTCTAGGTTTTATTTTATTGAATTGCACGTTTTCCATATGTTCTAGATTAGGAAAATTTTCTATAAAATTTTATAAGTAAATATAATTTTTAAATCATTTTCTGGTATAAGTTAGTTCATGAGATTTTATAAGTGTATATTGGACGTGGGACCCGCTAGTGCGGTAAGTGCGCTAAAATTTTGATCAATGAGGTTAAGTGGTGCATACAGGGATTAATTTATGAGGTGCTAAGAGATAATTGGAGGTTACATAAATGGATTAATGTGGAGAGACAAAAGGATAATTGTTATATCAACTCCATTTTACACTATAACTAACCATCAATCCATAACTAACCAACACTAAACATATGAAAACAGAAAAATCATGAATAAAATCAAAATCCACCAATCTCAACCAAAAGTCATGAAATCATCCATAAAATCACTTATTCAACTACTACCAATCACTAATTGAACATTATCAAGATCAAAGGAAAGATTCCTTAACCACTTACCTTGTAAACTCAAGAAAAGAAGCAACTTAGCACCTTTGCTTCTCAAACCACTTCACCACTCACCTTAATCCTACCAAGAGAAAGGTTTTTATAGAGCAAATCAAAATTTTAACTGTTGGTTTGTGAGATCAAGGCAAAAAATTGAAGAAAGAAGTTGGAAGTTTTCTCTTCTTTTTCCTCCAAGAAGCTCGGCCAAAAGAGGGAGAAATAAGATGATTTTTGGTCAATTTTTGGTTATGTAATAAAGGTGATAAAATGGTCAAAGTCCATGTCCAATAGAAAAGTGCCACCTAGCACCTTTTAGCGAGAGCTGGGCAGGCAGTCCGCTAACCCCTTTGGTACGCCTTAGGGGAAAGTGGGGCTGTCACAACTTTTGTAGGATTTTTTGCCACAAATTCCTTAAGCTTCCAAGAGAAGCTTCACAAAACAAAACTCTCTCTCTCTCCTCACTCCATAGCCGGCCGAAATAGCAAGGAAAAGAAGAGAAGAAAAGCTCCACAAACTTGCTTCATCTTGCTTTCATTTGGCTTCTAAATCTTCATCCAACCTCAAAACATTTTGGAGATTAGTTTCATCTTGGAGAAAGACCTCATCTTGTGGCTTTTTCTTGGGAGATTTCGGTCAAAATTTCTGGTTTCATCTAAGTTCAAGAGGTAACCTTCATCTTCCTCAAACCTTCCATTTTTCTTCAAGAATCAAGGCTATATTGCATGGGTTTGAAACCCTAAGCATGAAATTAGGTAGAGGGCTTGAGGAATCCATTTTTCTTGCTTTAATCTTTAGGTAGAGGTCTTGAGGTGGCCTATAGGTAGCTGTCTTGAGGTGTAAATTTGCTTGATTATGATTGTTATATGTGTAGATGAAAAGATTATGGTGAGAAATGAAGAGAAAAAAATCGAAGGAGAGTGGCGTATGGACTTGGCCGAATCTGTCCAGTGATTTTCGTGCATGCATTTCGAAATTTTGTTGGTTGTTTGGCTGTGAAATTGGTTGATAGATGTTGTATATGGTGTGTAGAAAGTTTCTACCAAAAATCATTTGAATTGGTTGAGCAAAACTTGAAATTTCGAAATTTGAAGAAATCTGGAAATGAGTTATGTCTGTCCGAATAGTATACCTTTGATCGAGCATAACTCTTTGTACAAAGGTCAAAATTGAGTGCCGTTTGTGGCATTTGAAACTAGACATTTGTAGCTTTCCAAAGGTATAAAATTCACCTTCTAGTTCAAACTGACTAAGCCATAGTGATTCGGCAAAATTTGGTGTCCAGTTCTGATGGTCTATCCGTGAGAAAGATAGAAGCTGCATCTTGTGGCTCTATTTTCTCTCACTTGTGAACTGATTTTGAAAACAACTTGTTCTGATGAAATGTAGACTTTTGATTCTAGTTTCCAACGCCATCCACCATTCTCAATTTCAAGTTGGATTGAGTGAGATAAGGTTCAATTTACAAACTGTACCAAAGCTGGAAATCTGGAAAACCCTTTCTTCTTGCTAGCCGACTGGTTAGGTTTGATTTGGGTTGTTTTGTTTCGAAAACCTTGATGTCAATTACCTCTAAACTACTTATTAAGTGTTTCTAGACCCTTGGTTTCAAAATGGAATGACTTGGGACTGATTTCATAGTTCTAAGCTTTTGGAAAAAAAGAAAAGAAAGGGGTGAGATGGCAGATTTGCTTTGGGAATTTCACGAACTTTGATTATTTTGTTAGCTGCCTTCCCACATGAGTTTTCACATGAAATTTGATAGAGATGTAGTTCACATATGGGAGATTTAATGTACCAAATTTGGTGTTTTTTCAATACCATTTTGATGGCCAAATGATATCTCAAATATGCCTTCTCGAATCTGGAATTTTACAGAACAGGTCATGAAATTCGACCAACTTTGAACTTATGTATCTCGATATGCAAAACTCCGAATTTAGTTCCGCTTGTTGTATTTGAAACCTTGATTGGAACTCTTCTTGTGTTGTAAATTTCAGAGGATGATTCACTTTCTGTGAATTTTTCCGAATTTCCAAATTTTGTCGAAAAACAAGACTGAATCTGTCTTGCTTGTTCAAAACAGCAACTTTGGGCTGAAAAATGAATGCTTTCTGTTTAGATTCTTGGAAAAATGTCTTCTAAGAACTTTTAGTACTCCAAACCTAGATTCCATCAGTATAAAGTTTTCTATTTTTGGACTTGCCAAGCTCAAGATATGATTTCTCAAGTATTGTCGAGTATAAGTGAAAATTTCTGATTTCTTAAGATTTGAACATTTTAAGAACTTCCAACCTCTTGCCTTGATTTTTCCACTTCCTTGACTTCAAATGTATCCCTATTGAACTTCTCTTGCTAAGGCATCTCTCCTTTTCTCAAAGTATTACACTTTTAACAAGTTACCTCAATTGAAGAGGTCAAGACTTGTACTTGGCTTTTAACCACCATTTCGAATTTTCCAAGTGAAGCTTACTTGCTAGACTTGTCCATATGTTGGCCTTGATTTTGTACTAGAGTTGGCAATCATACATGCATTTTAAAAGAATGTTTGAAAGGTTTCTTGTGAACTTAATTAGTAATACTCGGAATGCTTTGGCCAAGCTTCCAAGTAAAAATGTGTTCATCTTCCTTATTCGAAAGCCAAGGTTTCTATCGTCATAGTCTCCTAAGTTTACGCCCTTGATTTAATCGTTGAAAATGAACATTAAGTGAATCTTTTACTAAAAGAAAACTTGAGAATTTTACTGGATTTACGTTTACAACTTGAAGTGGTAGCTAAAGAATTAATGAGCCGTTAGTGGCGATTTTACTAGACTTTAACTAAATGAGTTTGGAAAATGTGAAAGCTCACTTATACTTGAAACTTGGGTGTTTAACTAGGGAATTTTGCTAAGAAAACAATCGTCCATCTTTCTCGATTCTCGTGCCAAAACTTAGAGATCTGTTTAATCTTCAACTTGGAGAATCTTGGACACGACTTGACTTGGATCAATGTATTCTTAGATATTTTTGAGTTCTACCCTCGTGGATTAAGTTATTAAGTGATATTTGCATTCGATTCGAACACGTCATCTCTTAAAGGAGAGTAGCGGGAATACTACTAGACCTTGGTTGAATATCTAGGTGATTTGTAATTGTACATGTCTCAGGTGATCAAGAGGATCCCGAGGAACTCGTTTGATCTTGCCTCGCTCTTGCTTTACACTCTTGATTTCGGTGAGTGTCAAGTGCATGAATTATTGATAAATTGCTTTAATTGTTAATTGAGTATTATGCAATTGTTGAGACGAGTGTGTACTTTACCGCACTTGTTCTCCCTTAAGTGATGCTACAATTGAATTGTGCTATGTGAATTGATATTAGAATTGTGTGAAGTGTATTGCTATGTGAATTAAGTGAAGTGTTGCCATTGCAAATTACATTTGTGTTGACTCAACATCGATCAAAGTAAATCTTATCAACAAATCATATTTTACTCGTGGGGACGCCCTCGTCCTCTCTCTCTTTGAACTACGTGGTGCGTAATACCTGAATACATAAGATTGGTAATTGTACATGAACACGTTTAACTCATGAGCTCTGACCAGATGCATGTACTACACCAATTTGGGTGGGAGGTGCCTCTCATACCGTCTCAGTGCTATAATAGGTTCTCTGAGCGATAGTATGTACCACACCAATTCGGGTGGGAGGTACCTCTCAAGTCGACTGAGAACCATAAACAATTATAAGTCCATTGGAGCGATGTCTCATCGACCCAGTTCTCTAAGCGATAGTATGTACCACACCAATTCAGGTGGGAGGTACTTCTCATGTCGATTGAGAACCATAAACAATTCTAAGTCGATTGGAGCGATGTCTCATCGACCCAGTTCCCTAAGTGATAGTATGTACCACACCAATTCGGGTGGGAGGTACTTCTCATGTCGATTGAGAACCATAAACAATTCTAAGTCGATTGGAGCGATGTCTCATCGACCCAGTTCTCTAAGCGATAGTATGTACCACACCAATTCGGGTGTGAGGTACCTCTCATGTCGACTGAGAACCATAAATAATTCCAAGTCGAGTGAATCGAGTCTTGGCAAAGTAAGTGGAAATCAGCTCCTAAGAGCTCCCGTATCCTCATTAAGAGTGTTTTATTTTAAATTGTGAATTACTTGAATAATATGGCTTTATTTCTCGTACAAGTGTTTTGTTACTTAAACTGCATGATTTTCTTGGCCTCACTGAGCATTAGCTCATCCCATTAGTTTTGTGTTTCCTTTACAGGAGCCGAAATGGAAAAAATTATGGAGAAGCCAATTTGATGGACTTTTGATTAGGGTTTCGAATGTAATTGTTTAGATGACTTTTGGAGGTTGTATATTTTAGGGAATGTTGCTGTACTCTTGGTAAATTGTAATGTAAAATTTGAACTTATTAAGGAAGCGATCTTTTCTTTATACCTTTGCCTTTTATTATTGGTTTTTTATCTTAAGTTTGGATTGGAATTGTATCGAGTCCTGGCGAGAGCTAGGCAGGCGTTCCGCCAATACCCTTTGGTTCTGCTTAAGGAGAAGTGCGGGTGTCACATATATTCTGCGATCTCATGTTACATCTAATTAGTTTTATTGTATGGAATATATAGGGTGCTTCGAACTCTGACTCCCCTGAAATATTTTCATAAACTTTGTTTTGATAATGCGATTTCGTTGGTTATTCTCTTAGAACCTATGTCTGACATTAATCAACTAGACGTGATTATGAGATGTCTTCACTTCTTTTTTGAATTGCACGGTGTGTGATACGAGTCAAGCTATGGCATGTAACATCGCCAAGAGAAGTACGTGACTTTACTCCAACTAGAGGAGCAAGACCCATGACACAAAGCATTTCGAGTCACAAGATGCATCAAGCCTCGTAAGTTTTAAGTTAATTGGTTTTCATTTTAAAATTAGTGGAATAAGCAAGCTACTTAAGTCATGAAGTCCTTGTCATTTTTAGTCGTTAGTTTGTCTTATTTTTAGATATTATTTTCGGCCATTTTTACTTATTTAAATTCGGCCGTAATGGGCCATTGTTGGGCCGACTCCTAGCTTCTAAGCCTTATTAGTATTTGAGTTGTAAGAAGCTATATATAAGCTTCAAACCAACAACAATAAAGAGATTTTGATTGCTTAATTAAATTGAGAGTATTCTCTTGGCTTCTTGCAAGCATCCCTTGAACATCTTAGAAATTCCTAAGAGAGTTCAATTTGGCTTATCAAACAAGAATCACACTTGTTTGTGGTGCCATTGTACCAAATTTCTTGGTTCGCTAATTTGTTAAGTCGCGGGTTGAGATTGTATCAAGAGTGTTCGCAACTTAGAGGGTTAGATTGGGTCGAAAGGGATTCCGCCAAGCAAACCTAGAAAATTCTCCATCAAGATCATGGGAATAACAAGGATGAACTTCTCCAACATGGAGGAATTTGCATCAGCTAGTATCAGAGCTAGTTGATGGTTTTTCAGGTTATATCCTCTTATTTCTATCCTTTTCAGGTTATATCCTTTTCAGTGTTTCGCAGCACCATACTATTCACGTACTGTTTATCCGTGGGTACTGTTCGTCCAAACACAAAAAATCTGTTGGTGTGTTATCTTTTTTTTTTTTTGGTGTTTTGTGTCTGGTTCAAAAAAAAAATCTGCTGGTCGTAGGGTTTCTTTGGAGTTTCCTAGCCGTCACCTTGTTTCTTGTTGTTGCAATTCAAAAAAAAAAAGGGAGGAAAAGAAGACAGCGGCTGATCTCATAAAATTCTTGGAAATCTAGATCAAAACTTGATTTTCTTGGAATTCTTGGTTGTTACAACAACAATCTTGAAATTCTTGAAGCTTTGGTTGAGATTCTTGAAACCTTGAAACCCCAAAATCTGTCTTGAACCAAAACCGTGGGATCTTGGACTATTGGGGGTGAGAAACCATCGTCAAATTGTGATTCTTGAATTCTGGAAATTACCTTGTTGAATTCTTGAACGAATCTTGAAGTTTGTTGGGGGTTTGGGAACCAAATCTTGAATAAAACAAGCTGCCAAAAAAATGCCAGCCGCTAAAACCCTAGTTCTTCAAGTTCTTGGCTGTATAAAAAAAAGGGAAAACATTCAGCCACGAAATTGTTCTTCAAAACCTCCAAAAATTGAGTGTTGGGTCTGTCTGAAAACATTCCAAACAGCTGAAACATTATCGGCCACAAAACAGCCACTAAACCCTACTCCAAGTCCAAGTTGGATTAGGTTAGCTTAGTCCTAATTGAACAAGCTGTCCAAGTTATTTTAAATTTTGTTTTGACAGCCTATCAAATCCTTATTGGGATAGGAAAAGGAGGATATTTCCAGATTAATCCAAGAAATTTTCACTTGTCAATATTTCCTAAAACTGATGCAAGAAAAACAAGCGTTCATAACGTCTATAGGCAAGTATTCTTGAGTCCAATCTTTGTAGTTCCTTTGAGTCAGTTGTTAGCCTATATTTTCCAAAAATTTCAACCATAAAAATTCGTCTTATAGTCCAGATTAGTGTCCCAAAATTCCAACCCTTGTGTTAGGTCATTCCCCAAGTACTTGTGCCGAGTAACTAGTAGTCCTTGAGTCGTGCAACTAAGCACTCGTTCAGCAAATTTCCAGCTTATTTGTTCCATTTTCCAGCATCATTTACTTCACACCAAACCTGATTGAGTCATTTGTCTTATATTGAGTCCTTAAAGTCAAGCACTACACTTATGTGACTTCCTTGGTGAGCCAATATACACTTGAGAAGTTTCTAACTTCTTCAAAGGGGTACAAATGAGGCCTTGAGAGATATTGGTAAGACGAACATGTCTAGTGGAGGTGTATGTCAACCTTTTGATGTAGAGCTTTTAACCACGGCTTTTGAAGCAAAGTTTAGAAAGATGCTCAACCAAGCCTTGGAACCGATCCAAGAGGAGCTTTATAGAACCCATAACACTAGAATCCACTCCAAATCATCCAAGGGAAAAGCACATGTGGAAGTTGAGCTATCTAAGGAGGAATCATGTTAGGAGACTTACCGACGCCTTTTTCAAGAAAAGCAAATGAAGGAGCAACTTAATTGCAATTCTCAAAAATCTTTTAAAGAGGATCGTGTTGAGGCTAATGCTCGTGAACTTCAACCTAAACTGGTTCAAAATCAAAAATTAGTTGAAGATTTATGTGAGAAAGTGAGATACAACTTGAGTGTGTAAGTAATGATGTAATACTTGAGAGGGAGCAAGAGATTGAAAAATCTGAAGTGTTGAATGAGGAAGAGGAAGAAAGGAGGGAAAGTGCACTGATTTTCAGTTTCAACAAAAATGAGAGTGAGGGGACTTATTGCCATTCTAACAACCCTAACATTGCTCTATCTAGTGTTCCTTGTTTTGTGCAGGTTAAGCAAAGTGCAATCGCTTTGATCTTACAATGTTCCATCCCAAAGTCACTTGTACAATTCACGAGTTTCCATGGAGTTTGTCTTCTAAGAGTTAGATCAATTTGGTACCCATTCATGGAATCAGATGATTTCAAAGCTATTCACGTCTTTGGAGGATCAAACTATGTGCACCTTCAAGACATTGGAACTAACCATGTGCCACAAGTTTACATAAGGAGCGAGGTCTTCAAGGGTCACTACAATACATATGCTCATCTTGCACCTAGTCCACTTAAAGCTCCAACTTCACCAAATCAGTGTGCACACTTTGCAAGCTTATTCAAGTTTGAGGAGTTCGCCTTCATGGGATTTACATCGCATCACTTTGAGGATCCTTACCTCATGGCCACACGCGATAAAGCTGAGCATACATTGAAGCTGGTTCGTGAGATTCAAGATTCAACATGGGTTACTTTCCAGCTTAGCAAGTGGTTTTGGCATTGGATATAACTTGTGGTAATCATAACAAAATTGACTCGACAGCATGTAACTATTCTTGTCATCATTCATGCTTCAATTTGTGGGCAAATTGCTTTCAAGAGGGGGGAATGATACGAGTCAAGCCATTCCATGTAACATCGCCAAGAGAAGTACGTGACTTTACTCCAACTAGAGGAGCAAGACCCATGACACAAAGCATTTCGGGTTACAAGATGCATCAAGCTTAGCAAGTTTTAAGTTAATTGGTTTTCGTTTTAAAATTAGTGGAATAAGCAAGCGACTTAAGTCATGAAGTCATTGCCATTTTTAGTCATTAGTTTGTCTTATTTTTAGATATTATTTTCGGCCAGATTTACTTATTTAAATTCGGCCATAATGGGCCATTGTCGGGCGACTCCTAGCTTCTAAGCCTTATTAGGATTTCAGTTGTAAGAAGTTATAAATAAGCTTCAAACCAACAACAATAAAGAGATTTTGATTGCTTAATTAAATTGAGAGTATTCTCTTGGCTTCTTGCAAGCACCCCTTGAACATCTTAGAAATTCCTAAGAGAGTTCAATTTGGCTTATCAAACAAGAATCATACTTGTTTGTGGCGCTGTTCTGCCCAATTCCTTGGTTCGCTAATTCGTTAAGTCACGGGTTGAGATTGTATCAAGAGTGTTCGCAACTTAGAGGGTTAGATTGGGTCAAAAGGGATTCCGCCAAGCAAACTTGGAAAATTCTCCATCAAGATCATGAGAATCGTAAGGATGAACTCCTCCAACGTGGAGGAATTCGCATCAGTGTGGTTTTATGGAGTAATGTCCTTAAATTGACTTTTCGAGAGCTTGCAGAGCAAGTAGTCCATGAGAAGCTCACTTTTCAGTGTGGCAGTGTTATAAATTTGTCGTCGGTGTATGCTAAATGCTCTCGAGTAGGTAGGCGCCCCATTTGGAAAGTTTCGGAGGGTCTCAGTAAGGGGATGGTAGAGCCGTGGATTGTAGCGGGGCATTTTAATGTGGTCTTATTGGCGGATGAACGTAGCGGGGGATCGCCAGTGAATGTTACTAACATGGAGGAGTTTAACTCCTCGATGTTTGAGTGTGGTCTTTCCACTATTGATTTTGACGATTGTAAGTACACATGGACTAACGATACTGTCTGGCAGCGATTAGACAGGGCACTCACTAACTCTCACTGGGCGGAGATGTACGCTTTTACTAAAGTTTCTCATCTTCACCAGGGGCGCTCAGACCATCCTCCACTACTAATTCGAGCCGGATTGACATCACCTTCTTGTCCTTCGTTAAAGTTCCATAACGTCTGGCACAATCATGCTTTGTTTTTTGAGACTGTCTCGATAGCTTGGCAAGGTTTCGGCTCGAGGGTAGGGATGGTGTGAGGACCCGTAATTTTCTTAATTTCTAGGTTTTAATTTCTTTTAATTATTCGTTTTTCCACCTTTTCTTTATTCGAAAAATTGTGCAAATAAATTTTATGAGTAAATATAGCTTTTAAATGATTTTTCTAGTATCGGTTAGTTTTTGAGAAACTAAGAGTATATAATGGACGTGGGACCCACTAGTGCGACAAGTTCGGGAAAATTCGGCCAATTAGGTTAAATTCCGGATACTGTGTGAAATTTATCGGGTGTTAAGAGATAAGTAGAGGATGTGAAGTGATTGATGTGAGAGGAAAAAGAAAAGATAGGATTGCATTAATGGAGGTGACAAGTGTCACCATTGTATTGGAAATAGCTTATGACTTACTATTCATTTTCTTGACTTTTGACCAATTGCTTAAATATCTCAAAAAAATCACACAAAATTCATTCTTGTCTTCAACCTCTTGGCCGATTCTCTCTCTAGCAAAGAAGGAAGAAAAACCTCTTCAAAGTTTGGCAATTATCTAGCTCAAATCCTCCAAAACACTTGCTTGATCTAGTTTCTACTCCATAAAATCCCTCCATTTGGTGCTAGTGAGTGATTTGGTGAAGTTTTTTGGAAAAGCTAAGGTGTCCTACAACTCTCCCTCTCTTGTTTACTAGGTGAGTGGTATATGAACTTTCCCCTACACTTAATGAAGCTAGAGTTGTGCTTAGTGGAAGCTAAAGTGTTGAATTTTGTGATTTAATTCTTGTTTTTGGATGAAATGGTGAAGTTTACAATTTATTGGTGATTTTTCTGGTTTAATATGATCATGATGTTGTGGCCTTGTATGATGATTGGCAATGGCCTATAATGACTCTAGTAGGTGTGAATTATTGATAATTGCAACCAATTTTGGGTTTGGAAGGAATTTGAGGAAGTTAGGGTTTCATAACCCCTTTTTCTGTCCGGTTTTGTATCATATGGTTAGAGGCCGAATTGGCCTTTTCTTAAAACATGAAAGTTTTAGGTATTGATGTGTTTGAGGTGCCTGTAAAATTTATGGTCATTTGGAGTAGTGTAGAGTGAGATATGTCGATTTTACTGTTGCTGTTCTGGGTTGATCAGAATGTGCGAACTGCGTCTGAAATGGGTTGTTTTGGCTGGGATTGTTTTGGATTTTGTTGTTGGTGTCTTCTGATGAAATGTAGCTTGATCTCCTAGCTATCATATGCCTTTGGAATTTCTGCATTTGGACCTGTATAGACTGAGTTGTACTGATTACAGCATAGTGTGATTTGTAAACCTGCAATTACGGTTCTGGTTTGGTATTCTGCATATTTGACCTAGTTGTGCTAGGATTTGGACTGAGTGGCCTTCTACATTGTTGTAAGCCCTGTCTTTTAGGTTCGAGATGGTGGGTCTTACACCCTCATCCGATAAGCGTAGTGCAATTTGTGCCATTACCGCATAATGAAGGTAAAACTGTTTTTGTTGTTATGGCCAAGATGGCTACATTTCCTGATTTTCTGGCTTGCTATAATGCTTATATATGCATATGAAACCTTATTGGGGTTGTGGTTGGCATGGCTTTATGACGCGTTATCGAGTCTCATTGTACTTGTTTGTGTGTTTTAAGGCTTACTTTTATTCCGGTCATTTCCTAGTTAACTTTTACTTTGGGCCTAGTGAATGACTTTTGGAAATGAGGTGAATTTTGTGTGAGATGTTGGGACTGATTCGAGGGAATAATGAAGCCTTAATGGCTGGAAAAGTAAGAAATTTAGGGGAAGTGCTGCCCGATTTTCTAGGCCGTTTGGTTCTTTTAAGTTGGATTTGCCTTTTGGTAGAAATAAAAGGGCTTTTGGGTTATTGAACCTAGGTCTTTATGCTATCTTTTTGTTCCCAAAAATCATGTTGTGTACCCTTGCATTAGTAATTATTTGGCGAGGCATACGACTGGTAGTCGAGCCTCATGTGCATTGTGTTTACTCGATTACGGATGTGAAACCTTCAATTGGTTTATTTTGGTTATTTTAGGGTTTCTTGGCGATTAAGGCCAATCTGAAGTAAAAACTTTTGAAGTTGAGCCGGTGAGTGTACCACTCCCCTCCATTGCTGTCTAACTTGATTTCTGCTCTGCAATCTGTTAAATTTGTTTGAGACGAGGGTGTACTTTATCACACTCGTTCTTCTATCTGTTCATATGCCAATTTTGAGTGCCTATCTGAATCTGCTATCTGAATCTGCTATTTTGTATCTGTATCTGAATCCGTTATCTGTGTCTGTATCTGTTCGAATTTCTATGACCTATGAGCTCAATCCTGTGGCTAAGTTATTCGAGTCGGGCCGGCAAGGGCCTGGACGATTAGATAACGAACCACGGTAGTCTGTTCGGGGATTTTTGGGTATTGAGACCCTTGATTCCGGTATACTCGAGTATTACCATTTCTGTTCGGTTACGGTGAGGCGGGCCCGCGTAAAGGGGTGTTTGGTGGACGGAATTCGGTGTAAAGAGGGGTCTACGGACGTTTTGGTTCTATATACGTTTGACGGAGAGTCAACCGGTTTGTATCAAGTACTGCGCTGGAAAATTTGGCTCCTGAGAGCCACCCGTAATCCTTCTGATTTGAATCATTTGGTTCCTTTGCTTACATCTGGCATGTGTATCTGATTTGTTAAATGTGAAATGCCATGATTTTTCCTGCTATATGTTTGCGTACCTCATTGAGCGCAAGCTCACCCCTTTCTGTTCCTTTTGTTTTCCTTACAGGAAAATAAACCCTTTGGTCTGGATTTGACAAATGGCTGCCAAATTGAGCTAGTTGAACATATCTTTTGTATAGCTCATGTATTAAAAACCCTAAGTGTACTTTTGGGGCGTTTTCTCTTTTGATTTGGCAAACCGTGTATATGTATTAACTTTTGAAAACTCTTGTATGTCATTTTTTATTGAAATTTTGGATTGTAATCGCTAAAGTTCAGATGTGAATGTTTGCGTGTTCTTTCGGTTGGGTTCTGACGGGTCGGTTACTATCATGGCCGACTCCGGATTTTCTTTTTCTTATTTTGGGTTTTTTTTCCATTTTGACTTGTTTACGCTCGTTTGTAAGTTCTGGATCGCAATAGATAGTTCTAGTCTGCATCGTTAGTCCTGGCGAGAGCTGGGCAGGCAGTCCGCTAACCCCTTTGGTTCGCCTTAGGGGAAAGTGGGGCTGTTAAAGATGGCTTGCTTTCATTCTAAACTAGTATCTCTTCGGGCGAAGCTGCGAAGTTGGAATGATGGGGTATTTGGTAAAATATATGATAGGGTCAGGTCAGCCGAGGATGCATATAAGCAGCGGGAGGTAGAGTTTGATTTTCTATGAGATGAGGCATCTAAACTTCGCCTCAACAAGGCAAGAGCGGTATATTTGAGAGAGTTGTCTGCAAAATGTGAGTTCTAGCGTCAAAAGGCTGCGGTTTGTTGGCTGAAGGATGGTGATGCTAACACCTCATTATTTCATTCAGTGGTGAAGCAAAGGAGAAATTCTAACTACATTTCTAAGATAAAAGATGACACTCTGGGTTGGCTGCATGCTGTGGAGGATATACAGGGTTCGGCGGCGCGATTTTTCTCAACTTTGTTCAGGTCGGAGTGTAATGTACCACCCCTAGTGCTGCCTTTTGTATTGCGTAGGATGGATCCTTTGGATAATGACATGCTTCAGAGACTTCCTGACATGGATGAGCTTCGGTCGGTTGTATTTTCAAATTTCAATAGATGCTGCCAGTGCTCCGGGCCGGATGGATTTGGGGCTAGTTTTTACCAGCAATGTTGGGACATCATCAAAGACGATTTGTTGCTAGTTATTCAAGACTTTTTCCAAGGGACTGGCCAGCCTAGGGGTTTTTCTAGTGCTCTAATAGTTTTAATCCCAATGGTGGAGGGGGCCTCATAATGGAAGGCATTTAGGCCGATCAACTTGTGTAACGTCAATTCAAATATTATTTCCAAAACATTGGCCAGAAGGTTGAAGAGGCTACTACACAAATTAATTTCTTCTTGGCAGACAGATTTTGTCTCTGGGAGGGGAATAATGGACAATATTTTATTGGCATAGGAGCTAGTCTTAGATTTGGATTGGTGATTGTCAGTCCCGAATATGATCTCAAGCTTGACGTGGAGAAAGCGTACAATAGAGTAGAATGGCCTTTTCTACTATTTATGCTTCACAATTTTGGATATTTAGAAGTTGTGGTGGATTTATTGTGCAGAACCTTTTCCAATTCTTGGTTCTCAGTACTTGTTAATGGTTAGCCAGCGGGGTGTTTTAAATCAACTCGGGAGGTTCGGCAGGGTGACCCGTTGTCTCCGACTCTCTTTCTGTTCGTGGCGGAGTTTCTATGATACGAACCCAACCGTGCTTGGTGAACTTGTATTCCAACAAATAGGATCTAGACACGTGACTCCAAGGTTTGAACGTGCGGAACCCTAAACCCCTTTAGAATCCCTTGGATGAGAACTTGGAATGATTCTTAACCCTCAAAAAAAGATTAAAGGAACTTATGGTGTTCGTAGAATGGCGCCACAAACAAGTGTGATTCTTGCTTGATAAGCCAAGAAGAGCACTTAGAACATATCTAAGACATTCAAAGGATAACCAAAGCTAAGAAAAAGCACTCTTAAAGCTGAAACTTTTATTGATACTTGAATTATTGAGACAATTCGGCCAGCCTCTATTTATAGGCTTCATGACCCGAAATCCTATCTAGCAATGGAAAAACATTATTAACTCCAAATAATCCTAAACCTAACTTACTAAGGATCTACTTAATAATCTCTGAAATTACTCATTCACCCCTAATGGACTAAGGCTGGTCGGTTGGGCTCAACACGAGCTTATTCGGCCTTTATTATTATTCCTACAACTAGCTACTTAACTCGACAAAGGTAGCCCATCTTGCAAGCCGTGTTCTCTTAGTCACCCGCGGCTCCCTCATGGGCTTGGAGTAGGTTCACCAATGTGTGGTGATTCTCTTGAATCCCTCCTACGCATGTACGAACGATTTGTAGGAATGTTTGAAGGGTCTCTCGTATCTTCCTTGCCCTTGCTCGAGTCATCGGTCCAAGGTTCATCGATGGTGCACTTAGAACCTCACTCGAGCCTCTTGAAGCGACAACTAGAGTTCTTGGCGGTTCCTCATCAGTTCCCTCCTCTTGAGAAGGGTTTGTCCTCAAATCGAAGTTGTCGCCTACATCAAAGGGAAATAAGTCAGCGACATTGAAAGTAGAGCTAACACCATACTCATCTAGAAGGTCAAGTTGATAGGCGTTGTCGTCGACTTTGGCAAGGATTTGAAATGGTCCATCTCCATGAGGCATCAACTTGTTTTGCCTTTTCTCAGGAAAACGTTCCTTGCGCATGTGTAACCAAACCCAGTCTCCAGGTTTGAATAGTAGTTGCCTACGTCCTTTGTTTGCATGTTTGGCAAATTGCTTCATGCGCTCCTCAATGTTCGTATGTGCCTTCTTATGAAGTTGTCTTACAGCCTCGGCCTTTTTCTTACCATCAAGACTAGCATGTTCACTCAAAGGTAGAGGCATGAGATCTAGTGGTGTTAATAGGTTAAAACCGTATACCACCTCAAAAGGAGAAAATTGAGTAGTAGAGCGGGTAGAACGGTTATAAGCAAATTCAATGTGAGGTAAGTATTCTTTGTGACAGCTCCACCTCCCCCTAAGGCGAACCAAAGGGTTCGGCGGACCGCCTGCCCAGCTCTCGCTGAGGCTCACTTACTCACTACAGTTCTCAATTAAATTACAAGGTACATCTCAAAAATAATACATTAAAACCTCCATGAATTACATATCAAGCGAAGTGAAAACTAGTTGCCGAGCGTGGTACGTACATATACATCCATTCAATTCCAAACATTCATACAATCCCAACTATTACACAAGATGAATTCCAAATTCAAACTATACAAGAGATAACCATCCAGTCACGCGAAGAACTTAACACAAGCGCTTCCCTTGCCTCGAGCCCTTTGGGGAGAAAATATATTTTTGGGGTGAGCTGGAAGCTCAGCGAGTGTCCAATAAAATCAATAATCAAGTACATGTCACAATAATGCATTTAGATGATGGCATGACTCAGTGATCAAATGAAAATTTATTGCTCTTGTGAGCCAATGAAATCCTCGTACTTAGAACTCCAACACTCAAACGGATCCAGTCAGTCAAGCAGTACAAGGGAGCCATTTGCTCCAAATAATCAGGGGTGGAGAAGTTGGTTCTAAGCACACGAATTCCAAGTACTCATTTGAGCCAAAATATGTCATGGTTCACATGCAAGCACTCATGATATGCAAGTGAGTAAACAGTGCAGAAACAGTTCGTAAGTAACTTCAAAAATAGTTTGGGGATCACTCACCAACCACAGCTCAGGAACCATCCATCACAAATCATTGTCTTGATCAAGTCCAAGCCCTAGATTACAAATATCAAGTCAAGCAAAGGAAATTCTAAAAGCATCAAGTTCCTATCACCTTTTGGCATTTTAATCAAAATTGAAGCTACACTTATCCGATTGAAACGAATCTTATGGCGTTACGAAGCTAAGACATATACCAACATTTCTTATGAAGACCTCCAAAGCCAAATTATACATTTTCATGGTCAAAAGTCGAAAGCTTAGAGAAAACAAAATGGAAACTGTTCGCGAAATAGGGCTTAAGGGCAGTCAAGGGTATTTTGGTCATTTCACTAACTACAGTACTCCAATCGATCTGAAATTTTGCAGGAAGATAGCTAACTTATATACCAACAACTTTCATGTTTTGTCCACAAGCTGGTTCAGTCTAAAACATGGATAAATGTGCAGTCCAAGTTAAGTCCAGAAACATGGTAAACGGAAATTACACTTCTAAACTAACCTTGGTATAGAACCACAGTACGCATACAAATCATAAGATATACCACATATCTAATTAGGCCACAATGCCCCTTCAATATGAGCCAATTGATAACTCTAAAGCCAATTACAATTAAGCTCTAATTCATAACCCTAACATTGATATTGACCTACACAAGCTGGAATTTCCGTAGGCAAGTGAAACTAGCACATATAACCTCATTATTTCACATAACAAAACTATCAAATGCTCTCAAAGATTGGACATCATTTCCCCTTAATTTCCTTATTTTCCATCCTATAAACATCACGAATACCATCTCAATTCAACCACATTTTCACATACAAATCATAAGCTATAAAACACACCTAATTAGGGCCACAACACCCTTAAATCTTAACCAATTAAGAGCTCAACAACCAACCATAAGAAAGCCCCAAATTCGAAACCCTAATACTGAAATTTTCCGCACAAATCTGAAATTTTTCGCAAACCATCACAACTAATATACACAAGCTTCATTTTATACCATATCGATCCATCATTCCATGGCCAACCCATGATTATCAAATTAAATCAGATAAATCACCAATACATCTAAAATTTAGCAAAACTCTACTTTTAACCATAAATCTTCCACAAAATCACATATTTAGCTACTATAAGGCACTAATTTACCATTATTAGAACAAAAAGGGAATTTTCCAAGTAAGGTACCTTAAAAACTCAAGAAAGATAATAGCTTAGAGCTTCCTTTGCCAAAACCACTCCATCACCTTCTTTAATCTTCCATAGCAAGTCACTTTTATGGAGTATTTTGCAAGACCATCGGTGAAAACTCAAGATTTGAGCAAAATGGAAGTTGAAGTTGAGGAAACTCTCTTGGTTTTTCCTCTCAAAGTGTTCAGCCAAGCCAGGGAAAGAAATGAGGAAAATCTCAGCCAAAAGCAGGATAAGAATGAAGAAAAACAACCGGTCAAACCTGACTGCCGCCTGTGACACGTCACAATCCGGCCGGATCCCACGCCGGTTTGAAGGCACTAGCGATTCAAAAATTTTTTTTTTCAAAACTCCAAGGCAATCAGGCCAGGTATCCTGCCAAGAACTGGCCTGATTTCTGGCCGGATTCCCCAAAAACATTTCTAGTCGTTTTCCTTTTCTTCTTTTTCCGGGCGTCACATTCTTCCCATGCTCTCAAATTGCGTTTAATTAAGGCACGTAGCATGGTAGACACTGTCCTATTAACTACTTCGGTCTGGCCATCGATTTGAGGGTAACTAGTAGTTGAAAACAACAACTTAGTACCTAACTTAGACCAAAGTGTTTTCCAAAAGTAGCTCAAAAATTTAACATCATGGTCAGAGACAATAGTACGGGGAATACCATGCAAACAGACTACTTCTTTAAAGAATAGATTTGCAATATGTGTTGCATTATCAATTTTGTGACAAGCAATAAAGTGTGCCATTTTTGAGAACCTATCTACTATGACAAAGATGGAATTGTGTCCCCTTTTTGTGCTAGGTAGACCAAGAATAAAATTCATCGAAATATCAACCCATGGTTCACTAGGTATAGGCAAAGGCATGTAGAGACCATGTGGGTTTACCTTGGATTTGGCGCGAAGACATTGTATGCACCTAGCAACTTCTCTCTCGACATCTTTCTTCATGTTCGGCCAATATAGGTGTTCCTGCAAAATTGAAAGAGTTTTAGCTATCCCAAAGTGTCCCATTAATCCTCCACTATGAGATTCCTTAACTAGTAATTGTCGAACAGAGCATTAAGGGATACAAAGTTGGTCCAAGTAGTAAAGGAACCCGTCGGCTATGAAGAACTTCTCTTGGGCCGATTGTTTGCATGCTTCAAACACCATCTTAAAATCATCATCAGTTGCGTACAAATCTTTGATAAGCTCAAAACCGAGTAGTTTAGCATCTAAAGTGGCAAGAAGAGTGTACCTTCATGAGAGTGCATCAGTGACTATGTTGGACTTACTGGTTTTGTGTTTTATAACATACGGTAAAGTCTCTATGAATGAGATCCACCGCACATGCCTCTAACTCAACTTGTTTTGAGACTTGAGAAACTTTAGCGACTCGTGGTCGGTGTGGATGACAAATTCCTTGGGCTGAAGGTAGTGTTGCTGTGAGGACCCGAATTTTTTACTTATTTTAATCTTATTTTAATGGCTTAATTAATTATTTATCCACCCATTTTCTCCAAATAATTTATTTCAACCATTTTAAATCCATTCATATGGTCCATTCATATGGAACAATGTCTTCCTTATGTTTTTAAAACGTCCCGTTAGCAAATTTAATTTTCGGAGGTTCGTTTAAGTGAGAAATAATGAGTACATGTGTTTCGAGGTGATATTCTATTCGAGAGTGTAATTATCTTGAGGAAATTAAGAATGATCAATAGTAGATTAAGAAAAGTTAATTGAGAAATCAAAGGTGAATGAGTTCTAATTAAGTGCATACAGCTCGCGCGTCGTTAGTTTTCCGAAAGACGCGCTGATACAAATTTTTTGGAGATTTGAGGAAGTAATACTAGACTCATGTGAGGACCCGCAAATTTACTTATTTTAAACTCCTATTACTGGCTTATTTAAATATTTAATTGGCCGTTTGCTCCGAATATTTTATTTCAATCTTTTTAGACCCAATTGCACGGAACTATGACTTGCTTTTATTTTTAAAATGACTCGTTTCAAAATTTAATTTCGAAAGGCTCGTTAAGTGAGAATAGTGAATACGCGTTTGGAGTCAATAATCGATTCAAGAATACAATAAACTTGAAAAATTGGGGACTTGTACATTAGTCTTAAAATAGGTATTTTTATATTTAAATGTTCAAGTGTTAGTTAGTTATATTATCGTTATAAGAAATTCTTGGAGATTCCACTTTATCGCGCACAAATCGGTACTACGCGTTTTTGCGTGCGCGATTAATTCAGGGACTTTAGACCTTTATTTTTAGACCCTTAAGTGTGACGCCCCGAAAAGTATAAGTGTGAGAACCCGGAAATTTTTTAATTTTCTAGGGTTTATTTTATTTAATCGCCCGTCTTTTCTACATTTTCTTTATTAGAAAAATTCCCCAGATAAAGTTTATGAGCAAAGATAGTTTGAAAATGATTTTTCTAGTATCGGTTAGTTTTTGAGAAATTAAGAGCGTATTGTGAACGTGGGACCCGCAAGTGCGGTAAATGCATTATATTTTTGACAACTTGTTGGAATTTTGTATTAAGTGATATTATTTTACAAAGTGTTAAGATATTTGTATTGGAGAGACAAAAAGATAAGTTTTAAACCTAAAGGTGACAAGTGTCACCATCTAATTTAATCTTGGACTTTGACCATTTGACTTTACCTTTACCTTTACCAAATAAATACAAAAAAAATTGATCAAAATAAGCTTCATTTTGCAAGCTTCTTGGCCGAATGTTCTTGCTCAAGAAAGAAAGAAAAGCTCTCAATTTCTTCCTTCTATTTCTTGCTCAATCTTCAAATCCAACCAATAAAACTCCAAATCATTCCATAAAATCTCTTTGCTAAGTGGTCTTGAGGTGTTTTGTGGAGTTGTTTGGAAAGCTAAGGTGTTTTGTTGCTCTATCTCTTGTATGGCTAAGGTGAGTTGTGAAGAACCACTCTCCTCCCTTAATTGATGTTCAATTCATGATTGGAGGTGGTATAAGATGCACTTTTATGGATTATTTCTTGATTTGTGGTTGAAGTGATGAAGTTTTATTATTTTTGGGGATTTTCTGTTTTAATATAAGCATGATTGTGTGGCTATCTATGATGATTGGAAATGGTATATAATGACACTAGGAGGTGGAAAAAGTGATTAACTGCAACCAATTTCTGGTTTGGAAGAAATTTCAGAAAACTAGGGTTCTTGAAAGAGCATTCTGTCCGAATTTTTAGGTCCTAGTTAGAGGCCGAATTGGCCTTGGATTAAAACATGAAAGTTGTAGGTAATGACATTTTAGAGGTGTCTACAAAATTTCAGGTCAATCGGAGTAGTGTAGAATGAGAAAAGTCGAAATTACTATTGCTGTTCTGGTTTTACCCGAATGTAAGAATTGCGCCTGTAATTGGTTGTTTTGGCTGGAATTGCTTCGGAATTAGTTGTTGAGGTCTTCTGATGAAATGTAATCCTGTTTCTTAAAATTCAGTTTGTTTTGGAATTTCTGGATTTGGACTTTGATAGCCTGCTTTATGATGTTTCCGCTAGAATGCGTTATGTGAATCTGTTTTTGTGATTCTGGTATGGTATCTTGCATTTTTTACCTGGTTACACTCGAAACTGGGTTGAGTGACCTTCTACAATGTTGTAGCCCTGTCTTTTAGCTTCGAAATGGTGTATCTTACACCTTCATCCGACAGTCTTAGTGCCTTTGGTGCCATTACCGCAAAAGGATGTCAAAAGCTATTTTTCTGGTTTTGAGCTTAACTTTCATTTCCGGACTTTTCCCTAGTTTGACTTGTACTAGTACTACTTGGAGCTTGCTGAATGGCTATTGGATGAACTTGTTGTTGTGTACCTTTGGGTTGGAATGAGGAAATAATGAAGCCATGATGGCTGGAAAAGTAAGCAAATTCAGGGGAAGTGCTGTCCGAACTTTGAAAGGACTTGATTGCATTGAGTTTGTGATCTAAGACTTGGGTTTGAGCAAGGCAATGTTATATGATGGATGATTTCTGAGCCATTGAGGTGAGTGACCTCAAACTATTTCTAAAGTTATTTATGAATCGTTTCCTGCATTATTTACTTTTGAATTGTTTCCAAAGTTACTTTCGAACCGTTTTCTTACATTATTTACCTTTAAACTGTTTCCAAAGTTACTTTTGAACTGTTTTCTTGCATATCATGCGTGCTTGCATATGAGTGTTCCTTGTTGGCTGTATTCCTTGATTTATTGGCTTGTTATTATTGATTGATAATGTGTTAAGTGCTTTCAATGATTGTTAAAACGAGTTTTCTAGGCGAGTGTGTATTTTATCGCACTCGACCTAAATAAATATGAAATTTTCAATGATTAATGATTAAATGCTAGTTGCGCATGAATGTAAGCCGTTTGGCTGAACTGGCCACTGCCCTTCGTTACCGATCGACTCGAGCCAGAAGCGGACTCGGTCGGGCGATATGGTGACCCTGGGTGAATTTGGTATACTCGAGTATTACCTTGTAGTCCGGCTACGTCCGGATGGGTGGAGTCCGGCTACGTCCGGATGGGTGGAGACCGGCCAACGTCCGGAAAAAAAAAGATGAACGAATAAAAAGATGAACGAGGGATTATTTATAAAAAATGAACGTATCCTTTTCATGAATGTTACTATCGCTTTCCATTGTACATGTTTCTTGAATTATTGATACTCCATATTTAATGTTTTGTAAATGCTGTAATCATTTTTGGACTTATCATGTGATTTATGACATCACTGAAAAGAAATATTGTTAAATCGATTTGATTACTGATTTTCTGGTTACTCGCTGAGCTTCTAGCTCACCCCAAAAATATTTTATTCCCCTCCACAGGGCTCAAGGCGAAGGCAGGACTTGTTGTGCTTGTTCACGTGAATGGATGGCCTTTATGTTGTACAATTTGGATTTGGAATCATTTTATGCATAGTTGGGAATTGTTTCCGCTGCAATTATGACATGTAATTATTGGAGACTTGGATGTATATTTGTGGACCATGTGATGTATATTTGAGGTTTATTCTTGTAATTCATTTGAGGACTGTAGTGAACGACTGAGTCCCGGCGAGAGCTGGGCAGGCGACCCGCCGAACCCTCTGGTTCGCCTTAGGGGGAGGTGGGGTCGTCACATTAAGAGTGAATAATAATAGTATGAATAAAAGTGCATTAAAGGTTTAGTGCACTAGTGAAATAAACTCGAGAGGAATCGAGCACAAAAAACGCGCGTGCGCATGCGGGGAGAGAGTTGACTTTTGCTATGACGCCCCCACTTTTCCCAAGGGCGAACTCAAGGGTATCTGTGGGACGCCTGCCCAGCTCTCGCCAAGACTCGGTACAATCTATAATTCAAAACTAGGAATACTTCAAATAAAAGAATATTTACACTTCATACTTACAATTAGTCAGCTGTCAAGCTTAATACAACCCAAAAGAATATTTACCACAGTCATCTGCTGTAATATAACTTAAAGTTTTCCCCAAAAGAAAACAATCTAACACTATTCACGAGCATTCTTGGTCTCGAACCCTGTTAAGGAAAACAAAAACGTGGAATGAGCTACACAGCCAAGTGAGGTTCCAAGACATTCTAGCAGTTCTAATAAATCAAGTAATTTGAGCATACCCAATTTATGATTTAAGGTTGCACATTGGCACATTAACATTAGACAATTATCATTGTACGAGTAATTTGAGCATATCACAGGTATGGCTCAGGGTCGCACGTTGGCACATAAGCATGAAACAGTTATCATTATGTAAAATAAACACACATTGAAGGATACGGTGTTCCAGTGGAACTATTTCGGTCAACTTCACCTTTTAACTTCAGAACCCCTCGATTTGTCTGGCCATCACCTTATCCCTCCAGTGGTAGTACTCGAGTATACCGAAACGGTGTTCCAGGGTTCCAACCTACCCGACCGAGCCCAGTCTCGGCTCGAGTAGGTTAGTAACCAAGGGCAGGACCCAGTTCATCTTAGAACTTACAATATGCACAAGTAATGAAGTAAATTGGTGTACGGTAAAATTTATCATTTTAGTAGGTCAAGTGAGATAAAGTACACACTCGCCTTAAAACGGTGGCCGATTTCATATGAGCAATTATGATTAACACTTATCACTTAAACACATGAGCAATATGCAATAATTTCATATGAAAATGTAATTTACGATAATCAAGTAAGCAGGTAATCAAGTAAATCAGTAAACGGTGAACGGTAAACGGTAAACAATCTCGATTAACGGTAAGAATTCATCATTTTCGTAGGTCGCCCATTGGCCGTTCCCTACTTTTACCATTTAAGAGTCGAGGAGATTCACTCCAATCGACTTATGCAGCCATAGCATAATCAATCATTGAAGCGCTTCATGTAAATATGCATTTCAAGTATTTCATATCGAGTAATTCAAGTACATTTTACTTAAGTGAGAACGAGTGCGGTAATACACACTTGACTCAAAATGATGGAAAAGTCCATAGGAGCAATTATCGATAGTACTTAACAATTAAACACATAATGACCATGGAGCAAACATGTCATAAAACTATTCAAATCACGTACTCCTATATGGAACACTCACCTATTCAAAACAAGTGAGTAAGTGCTCAAACAAGTGTTTAGGCGTCCGTTTGGAGTTCCTCTTGAAGGTTCCCTTGAGCGCCTGAGCAAGTAATAATTAACTTTACTTAAAATCATGCATTTACCAAGAAGGATGCACACTCAATTAGACTAAATCAAAGTCTTAAAAGAAAGCTTCAATTCTCTCTACTCGAGGTTCAAGAGTGGAGTTTTAAAGTTCGAAGAGAGTCTAACATCGTCCATGAAATCAAGTTCAAAACGTTCAATCTATATCGAGAAAAGAAGTCAAGGTTCCGAAATTGCATTTTCTAAGAAATTGGCAAAATTCAGCTTTGTGTGTCAAACTTAGAAAAATCATATCTTGCACTCAGTAGGTCCAAAAATAGAGAACTTGGTACCGTTGGAAACTAGTTCCGAAGTACTAAAAATTCCTAGAAGACACTTTTCTAAGATTCAAAATGGAAGACACTCAAATTTTGGCTTAAAGTGGCTGACTTGGACTCCCAAGACAGATTCGGGTTTGTTTTTGGCAAACTTTGGAAATTCGGCAAAATTCACATAATGCGAACAAGCCTCCAAAATTTAGAACTCAATTAGAGTTGCAATCAAAGTTTAAAACAAAACAAACGGAACAAGAATTGAAGTTTTGAGCGCCAAGATATAGCAGCTCAAAGTTGACCAAAAATTCCTCATTGATCAAGAATTTCCAGATTTGAAACATGAAATTTGGGACTTCAGTTGGACATTGAAATAGACTCGGAATGGCACAAAATTTGGTAGTATTACTCTACCATATAAGGGTTATTCCTCTGTCAAATTTCATATAAAAATTCGTTCGGGAAGTCAGTTAACAAAGCCACTAAAGTTCCAAGAATTTCCAAGGCAATTCTGCCTTGTACTTCAATTTTCCTTTTTAAAAGCTTTGTTCCACACAATCAACTTCAATTATTTCAAATATTGAAACTAATGTTCCATAAACATCCAATAAGTAATTTAGAAGTAATTGACATCAGGGTTTTCGAAATATAACTTCCCAAATCAGATTTGACCATTCGGCCAAGAGAAAAGGAAAATTTTCCAGATTCGAAGAGCAACTTTGGGACATCATTTGTATATCGAAATGGTCTTAGATTGATATCAAAATTGGTACAATTCAACTTCAATATGAGGACTACACCTCTACCAAATTTCATTTGAAAATTCACACGGGAAGGTAGTGAACAAAACTACCAAAGTTCAAGAAAATCCCAAGACCAATTTGTCTTTTGCTTCCTTCATTTTTCAAACATTTTGCCCAGTGAAAACGATTCAAATTTGGCCCATTTATGAAACAAAGGTCTAAGAAACATCCAAGATACTTTTGGTAGGTGATTAACACTAAGAATTTCAAAATCACGAGTCCCAATTCAAAAAGAGTCATTCAACTAGCCAAAAAGAGGGTTTTTCATCACCGAGTCAGTTTCGAAATTCAGCCACAACTCACTCAATTCAACTTGAAATTGAGCATAGTTGGTGGCGTTGAAAACTAAATTCATAAGGATACAATTTCTCAGAAGGAATTGTTTTAAAATTCTGTCCACAACTAGCTCATATTTGAGCATCAATTTGCAGCTCAAAACAGGGCTTCCAGTACAGACGTGAAACAGGACAGGCAACTTTACAAGGTTGGTACGGCTCACTCATGTGGAATCAGGGCATGCATTTTATACCGTTGGAAAACTGGGAGTGTCTAGTTTCTAATTCCCCAAATGGTACTCAATTTAGACATCGGAGTAAAGAGTTATAGCTGAAACAAAAACACTGCCAGAGCAATACGGGACACAATTCCAGTTTTAGCAAATTCCGAAATCTCAACATTTACCCATGCAAATCACGTAATTTTTTTATGAAACTTTCTACACAACCCATATTACACATTTACATCAAAATTCAATCAATTGAACCACAAAAAAGTGCACTAATGTGCACGGAAATAGCAAGGGCAGAATTGTCCCTTTTTGCTCAACTCACTCCTATGAGTTTTCCTTCAACAACACAACTTATTTCGACTAGATTAAACACTAATCCAACATAAACAACATCAAATATCATCAAATCAGTCCACCAAGTCATTGTGGGATTTCATAGAGCCCACTCACAAGATTTCCAACAATATAGAGCTATCCATATGAATCTATGAGCTCACAAGTGCAATATAACTCACATAAACTAAGATTCAAGGGGCTGATCGTCCTTACCTCCTTAGATGATTAAGATCAGAAATTTTTGATCACCTTAAGCCCAAGAAAAACCGTGGAAATGAAGTTTCTTCCTAGTCCAAGATGGTCTCCAAGTTGTATGAAAGTTGGTTGCAAGATTTGAGATGAAATAAAGCAAGGATTGAAGAAAAAATGGAAAAGCTTTGGTTCTACTTCCTCTCCTTGATGCATGGCTGCTATGGTGAGAAAAAGAGAGTTGTTTTGCTGATGGGAAAGCTTCCTTGAGAAGCTTATGAGTTTGTGACCACAATTGGTCCAAAAGTCAACTCTCCCTCCGCGCGCGCACGCACGCGTTTCGTGCTCGATTCCTCTCGGGTTTGTTTCACTAGTACACTAAACCTCTAGTGTACTTCCATTCATACTATTATTATTCACTCTTAATAGTCTATAAATAAAGGTCTAAAGTCTCTCAATTAATCGCGCGTGCGAAAACGCGTACTTCTAATTTGTGCGCGATAAAGTGCAATTTCTAAGAAATTTTTATAACGATAATGTAACCAACTAATACTAAGGTAAATAACCATGAAAATAACTATTTCAGAAATAAAAACATTAGTCCAGCATTAATTCCTCAAATCTCCAATTAATTATACTAACGCATCTTTCGAAAAACTTTCGACGCGCGCACGGTATAAGCTTAAACTTTAACTCACATATAATTTCTCAATTAACTTTTCTTAATCTACTATGGATCATTCTTAATTCTCCAAGACTAATGTACTCTCGGATCAAACATAGCCTCGTATAACGTGTACTCCTTATTTCTCGTTAAACGAGCACTAGAAAAATTAATTTTACTAACGAGACGTGTTAAAAATATAATTGAGACATTATTCCATGTAAATAAGTTTAAAATGGTTGAAATAAATTATTCAGAAAAAACGGGTGAGTAAATAATTAATTAAGCCAGAAAAATAAAATAAAATATGAAAATTTCGGGTCCTCACATTTGCACAATTTGGAGCCACACATTAAAGCTTCTCAAGGAAGCTTCATTGCAGCCCAAACACTCTCCTTTCTCTCTCTCATTCCAGCGGCCAAAGGAGGAAGATAAACAGCCCACATTTCTTCTTCATTTCACCTTCAAATCTTCACCAAATCACCTCAAATTTTACATACAACTTGCTAAACACTTGGTGAACAACCTCAGCTAGGAAAAGAGCTTGCTTTCCACAGTTTTCTTTAGCTATCAAGGGTAATCAACGATCAAACTTTCAATTCTTGGTTTATAGAAGATATCTTCCCGTGTGAATTTTCACTACCTTCCCGTGTGAATTTTCAAATGAAATTTGGTAGAGGTGTAGTCCTCATATTGAAGTTGAATTGTACCAATTTTGATATCAATCTAAGACCATTTCGATATACAAATGATGTCCCAAAGTCTGCTTTTCAAATCTGGAAAACTTTTCCTTTTCTCTTGGCCGAATGGTCAAATTTGATTTGGGGAGTTATATTTCGAAAATTGTGATATCCATTACCTTTAAATTGCTTAATGGATGTTTATGAACTCTTGGTTTCAAAAATGGAGTGATTTAGAACTGATTTCATTGCACAAAATGTTTGCAAGCGAAAGAAAAGTGAGAAGGCAGATTAGCCTTGAAATATTTCTTGAACTTTGGTTGTTTTAATGACTCCGTTCCCGTGGGAATTTTTGCATGAAACTTGGTAGAAATGTTGTTCACACATGGAGGATTTAGTGTACCAATTTTGGTGTATTTCTAATGCCAAATCGATGGCCAAATGATATTTCAAAGATAGTCTTTAAATCTGGAAAATGACTGAACAGTTTGCGAAATGTGACCAACTTTGGACTGATGTCTCTCGATACTCAAAACTCCGATTCCTGTTCCGCCTATTGTGTTTTAAATTTTGATTGTAACTCTAATTGAGTTCCAAATTTTAGAGGCTAGTTCGCTTTGTGTGAATTTTGCCGAATTTCCAAACTTTGCCGAAAATCAACCCAAAACTGTCTTAATGGTCCAAAACAGCCACTTTGAGCCACATTTCGAATGTCATCTATTTGGAATCATGGAAAAGTGTCTTCTAGGAACTTTTAGTACTTTGGAAGTAGTTTCCAATGGTACGAAGTTTTCCAATTTTGCACTTACCGAGAGTGAGATACAATTTTTCAAAACCGCTTGATAAATCTGAAATTTCCGAACTTAAGGGAAATTGAGGGTTTCGAACTCTCCATTTTCCTTCCATATCACTCGACCGTTCCACACTTGACTTTAAAGATGCAAATCAGATTTCTCTTATACTTTTAAAACCCCGCTTTTGAGCCTCGATTTACGAGTAATTAAGGCTCGTATTTGTGAAATTTTCTTAGATTGTACTCTAGTGCAATCTTCTTTGATAAATGGGGTTTCTAAGTAGTAGTTCGTCATTAATTGCTCAGGCACACAAGAGGACGTTCAAGAGGATCCTACGGTGGACGCTTAAACCCTCAAGAGGGCATTACTTCTTTGTTTACTTGATGAGTGTCAAGTGCATGAATATTTGAAAATTATGTGAATTGCTCAATATGAAATGGATGGATTATAACTGCTGAGTCGAGTGTGTACCTTATCGAATGCGTTCTCAATAAAATGAATTATAATTGAACTGCCTGAATTGAATTGCATTATATGCTATGGCTGTATATGTCGTTGGAGTGAATCTCCTTGATTCATAATTGAACTGTATGACTGCCGATTGGAGTGCGCTCATCGGCCTATAACGGTATTTGTCGATTGGACTGAATGTCATCAACCCTTACAATTATAATTGTATAATCGGGTCTCTGAGCGATAGAATGTACGACACTAATTCGGGTGGGAGGTACCTCTCATGTCGTCTCAGAACCATAAACCTTTCTAAGTCGATTGGAGCGATGTCTTATCGACTACTGGGCGATAGTATGTACCACACCGATTTGGGTGGGAGGTACCTCTCATTCGACTCAGAACTATAAGCAAAGCATAAGTCGATTGGAGCGATGTCTCATCGACCACTAAGCGATAGTATGTACCACACAGATTCGGGTGGGAGGTACCTCTCATTCGACTCAGAACCATAAACGTATAATCGACCACTGAGCGATAGTATGTACCACACCGATTCGGGTGGGAGGTACCTCTCATTCGACTCAGAATCATAAATGGAATAAGTAAAGTTCTACGGACTTTTGGATTGAACTTTGGCAAAACAAGTGGAAATGAGCTCCTAAGAGCTCCCGTATCCTTCTTGAATGTGTTTTGTGAATATTCGGGAATTGCTTGAATGTTATAGCTTTATCTCTCGTACCAGCTTTATTGCTACTTGAATTACCTGCTTGCATGATTTTCTTGGTCTCACGAGCATTCGCTCACCCCGTTAGATTTGTTTTCCTTAATAGGAGCTGAAATGGGAGGAATTTTGGAGAAGCTTACTTGATGGCTCATTTGATTAGAATTTCGAATGTATTTGTTTAGACAACTTTTAGAATCTGTATATTTTGTGAATGTAAGGTATTTTTGGTAGCTTTTGATGTAAGACTTGAACGTTTAGTAAGGAATTGACCTTCCTTTATATCTTCGACTTATGACACCCCGAATATTGGGAGGTTGTTTGTAAAGAAGATAGTAAAGTGTATTTCTTTGGATTTGATTTAAAACCTTATTTTGTTTTAAAAGACTAGAAACCCTAATTTTAAGCATTGAAATTGTAAAACCCTCATGTTTTTCTTAAAAATGCCTTTTTATTTGGAAATTATTCATTTATTAAAGCCCTACTACTCAATCACCCCACAATAAGTGCCAATGAACTTAGAAAGTAGGGTTTCACTTTTGGTTTCAAGATTGGAGCAAAATTAGGGTTTTCGCGATTTTTCGCCGGATGAATTTTCGGTACTGAGCAAGGATCCAATTTGGTGAATAAAAGTGACTTTTAAGTGAGAAATAATATGTGATTAGGAGCAATGATATAAGGTTAGTGAATGGGAAGTAAAAACCCTAGTACGTGTGTTTTTAAGAAAAACGGCGCGAACCGATGGGTATCGCGCACTACCGATTGAACGCACCACTTGACCACCACTTTTTTTACCATACAAGCTTATTGGTATTTGAGCAAAATATCTTCTCAATTTCCAGCTATCTTGACCGAAATTTGAGGCTAGAAATGCAAGAAAGAAAGAGAAAAAAATGAAAGGTGTCGCCACCTAAGGGTTTCTTGACCAAGAGAGATGGTCTTCCTTTTTAGCCCAATTTTTGCTCATTTCCCTTCATTATTTCAGCAGCTTGGCCGAACAAAGTGAGGAGAGAAAGAGAGCAAGAAAACAATTTCCTTCTTCTTGAGTTGAATCATCCAAGTAAGAAATTGAAATTCCAAACCGATTAAAGAGTGGGTTGTGAGTTGGGAAGCTTGTGGAACCAAGAGATTTCTAAAGGAGGTGAAGTATCACTCTTTCAAGCTTTGTTCTTGAGGTATAAAGTCTGATTTATGGCTTTGATTTTTTTTACTTTGGTTTAAGATGCTATTTAGTTCGTGCTTTGGCTTGATTACAAGATATGCAAGTTGTGTGATGAATTTTGGATGATTTAAGCAAGTTATGGTTTGATTAATTTCTGCTTAAACTTGTTGTATGGTTGATAGATGTTGTATATAAGATTGTATAAGGGGCTTTGGTAGTGATTGGAACAAGGAATTTAAGAAAGTTTCATTGAAGACCAAAAATTCCAGATTTCTGGAATTTCCTAATTCAGTTCTGCCCGGTTTTGGAACTCCTAGTTAGAGGCCGAATTAGGCTTTACCTAAAACATGAAAGTTGTATATAATGGTATTTTATATGTGCCTACAAAATTTCAGCTCAATCGGAGAACGTAGCCCTTGAAAAGACCAAAATACCCTCACTGTTTTAAGGTTTTTCCCAGTAGTCCGTTTGGTCAGTTTATCCAGTTTATCACGTTTATTCACTAGGATCCGTACTGATTTAGTTTTTTTCCAAAACATGAAAGTTTTAGTATTCTGACTTAGCTTTTAAACGCCTCCAAGAACACCTTAATCGGACCTTGGTAACCTGAGATATGACCATTCCAGTGCAGAGCGGTTAAATAGCCGACTAGTTGGATTTTGGTTCTGTAAATTGAGGATTTGACTAGGTTGCATTGGAAACTGGACTAAGTGATCTTCATGAACATTGTACCCTGTGTCTTAGCTTCGAAACGGTATAAGTTGCGCCTCAATCCGATAAGCGTAGCCTCGGATGTGTTATTTCCGCAACCACACGTCAAATCTGTCTTTTGCTAGATTGTATTTCCGCACTTGCTATTACTTTGATTCTTATTCTTATGATGTTATGAGCCTATGGAACGGCTATTGACTTGCATTTATGATATATATGACTTTGGGATTGGCTGAGGAAAAATAATGAAGCCTAAATGGCTGGAAAATTAGGTAAACACAATGGGCATGCTGCCCAAATTTACGCTCGAGGACTATAAAAATACACTTGCGACTTGGGTCGAGTTGATATGAATAGTACTTGAACCATCTAGGGTACTTGAGTCTTCTTGTTTCGAGGTATATAAGTAAGGACTTGGCCGAACTTGTACCCTTGAGAAATGCAATCATGATTGCTCGAAGTATGTTTTCCTTGTACTTTCAACTCGCATGACAATTTCAAGTATAAATATTACAAAGTTTTACTGTTTAAAAAGGCGAGCAAGTGTTTCACGACTACTCTCCAAGTGAATTCCAATTTCTTGATTTTTATTGAATGAAACGTCTAAGTTTCGAATCTTAGTCATGTTTCAAAGTTCTCAAACTGAGTTTTATCGCAGATTTGGACTCCGAACCCGGAGTATAACCTGAAACTGACCAGTAAAGGCACTTTATCTTGTGGTGAGTGCTTTCAAACACCGAATTGCACTAGATACTTGAACTTGATACGTGACCAATATGAGTACATGTTATATACGTGAATTGACAGGGCAAGAGTGTACTTTATCGCACTTGCCCTTACGTGATATACTTGTTTATTGATTGCAATTGACTTGATATACTTGTTTATGATGTGCGCACTTCCTGGAATTCCAGAAACCCTGTGGCGAGTTACTCTAGTCGAGCCGGCAATGGCTTGGTCGATTGGGTAACAAACCCTGGGTCTCTCGTTTTGTCGAGTGGAGTGATATCTCTTCGACTAATCGGTATACTCGAGTATTACCACTCGTGTTTATTGAGGATTTTGGGCCCAGTAGGGGGTGTGAATGGTGGACGGAGAGTAGTGTAAGTAGTGCTCTACTGGATTGGTTCCTTTACTTGAAAGTTGACGGGGTGTCAACTATTACGTGATCAAGCTCCTGATGATGAAATGGGAAGTTGGCTCCTGAGAGCCATCCGTATCCTTATGCTTTGGAATGAATATTGTTTATTGGATTATTGTTTCTTCTGAAAACTTTTACACTCGCTCATTTTGAGATTGCTACTTGAAGTGTTATTGCTCACTTTTATGAACTCTTCATGCTCGTTACTTTGCTATATCGAAAACTTGTACTTATAAATAATGGTCAATTTGCTATTTGGAACCTCACTGGGCTTTTAGCTCATACCACGCTATTTGTTTTCCTTACAGGGGGTACGAGCGAGGCGTGAGAGGTGTAAAGACTAGCGTAGTCTAGTTGTTTTTGACTTTTGACTTTTGACTTGTACTCGCGCTATTCCTCGAATAGAATGTTTTATATATTGAGGCTTTGTACCTTGATTTTCATCAATGTAAATTCTAAGCTTGAATTGCGATGTTATTTATGGTCCATGAATGAATGCACGTGATACGAGTGAGTGAGTCCTGGCGAGAGCTGGGCAGGCGGTCCGTCAAACCCTTTGGTACGCCTCAGGGGGAGGTGGGGTCGTCACACGACTTCAGGTATCGATTGGTTATTTTTAAGTTTGAATTGAATTTGTACCGAGTCCTAGCGAGAGTTGGGCAGGCATCCCGCGGATACCCTTGGGTTCGCCCTTGGGAGAAGTAGGGGCGTCACAGTTGCCACACTTGTAGTGCTCGAATCAAGGCGTACAACTCCTTGTCATAGGTGCTATAATTCAACATTGCCCCATTCAGTTTCTCGCTAAAGTAAGCAACTGGTCGTCCACCCTGAATCAACACTGCTCCTATGCTGATCCCTGACGCATCACATTCAATTTCAAATGTCTTAGAAAAATTAGGAAGAGACAATACGGGTGCGTGTGTGAGTGCGTGTTTAAGAGAGTCAAAGGATTTTTCCCGTTCTTCCCCCCAGTGGAACGATACATCTTTTTTAATGATGAATGTCAAAGATGTTGCTATTACGACCTCACTTCTCCTTAGGACGAACCCTAGGGTATCGGCGGGTCGCCTACCTAGCTCTCTCCAGGGCTGGATACGGATCAAATTTAAACTTAAAGATAATCAACCAATAATAAAAGTCAAGTAGAAGAAAAGTCGTTCCCTTATATAATCATTCAAGTCTTACATCACAAAGTTTCCAAAAGGTACATCAAAATTTTTTCAAAATACAACCCTTCAAAATTGACTAAACCATTTACATCCAAAATTCTAATCAAAAGGTAATCATGACAGCTTCTCCAAAATCTTTCCATCCGAGCTCCTGTTAAGGAAAACAAACTACGGGGGTGAGCTAATGCTCAGTGAGGCCAAGAAAAGCATGCAAACAGATAAGTTCAAGTAGTAATAAAACTTATATAAAAGGAATAGTCACAAAATTCAAGTTATTCACAAGGGAAAGTAAAACACAATTAATAAGGGTACGGAAGCTCTCAGGAGCCAACTCCACACAGCTTGGCCAAGGCCTTGATCCAAATATCCCACATTGACTCTCCGTCAACCGAGCAAGTACCAAATCCGTAGACTCCACTGTCACCAAATTTTCGTCCACCGTTACACCCCCTACCAGGCCCGCATGTCGGCTAGAAAAGGTAATACTACTCGAGTATGCCAAGCAAGCTCTCAAAATATCAAGCTTTATGATTTTCTCATGGTTCACCGAGCTTTTCGACCAAGCCCATGCCGGTTCGAGTCGCAAGGTTAGCCAATGAGTTTTGGGTGTCCCCACGAGTACAAGTATAAGTCGATGAGATGGCTCTCCAATCGACGTCGAGTCAAACACATGTATAATTTTCAAGTATGAGCAAGTCAATTATCAAATCAAGTAAAAGAGAACGAGTGCGATAAAGTACACACTCGTCTCGACAAGTTCAATTCACATATTCAACAAGAAGTATTTTAGGTATTGTGCAACAAGTCATGCACTTGATACTCACCAATTTTAAAAGCAAGCGAGCAAGAAATCCCTTTAAAGTTCCTCGCCGGAATTTCTTTCGAATCCCTCTTAAGCACCTGAAGAGATATTTACCAACCATCACTCACGGATACGCTAGACCATTGAGCATACAAAGAAGAAAGTTTGTTTGCCTAGAACTAGAATAATGCATCAAGAAGGTTTATTTTATTAAAAATCGAAATTCACAAATGAAGGTTTAAGGTCACAATTTCGAGTCAAGTTAAAGAAGTTTTTCTAGCTAAAACATTAAAATAATGCCCAAGAGTGCTCGAAGGTTGTTTTTATTCAAGTCGTGGTAAGTAATCTCATATCCAAGAGAAAGTACCATTTTCACTTTCGGCACGAAAATCGAGGAAAAAGGGTCAATGGTTTTCATTTCCCAAAACTTCAAATCTCAAGTCCAAACTTTAAAATGTAAGAGGCATGTGCATTATCCAAACTAATGGAGTTGAAACCCATTTAAAACTCCGCTCATGTCATAGAAAAATATCAAAGTTAAGGTTCGAAGGTTCAAGTATAAAACTAGTGAAATTCATCAGGAATTACTCTAGTCAAAGCGCTCCCTTTTTAGGTTTCTAACTCATGGAAATCAAGGCCATAAGAATAGAATTGAAGTCTATAATTCAAGTATGAAGAGAAGTGTTATAAATCAAGGGAAGTTATAGAGCCAAGAAGAATCACAAGAAGGGATTAATCCCTTGGAAACAAAGATTCGATAGGAAAGTTTAAAGTCCAAAGAGACCTTTTATGAAATCATGAAATGAAACTTAAAACAGTCCAACAACCACAAAGGAAAGTGGATAGTTCTTAAAAGGAATATTTGTTTGAAAACAGAGAATTTCCAGGTTGGTGCGACATTACTTGGAAAAATCGTATCTCGAGTTCTGTAAGTCCAAAAATTGAAAATTTATACCGTTGGAAACTAGACTCAAAGCACTAAAACTTTCTAGAAAATACTTTTCTCAGACTCCAAACTGAAGTCATTCAGATTTCAGCTCAAAATCACTGTACTAGACAGGACAGAGCAAAACAGGCTCGCAAATTCAGTGAAGTTTCGAAATTCGGCAAAATTCATACAAATGAAATCAGCCTTTGAAATTTATACCACAATTAGAACTGCAAATCTAGTTTTAAATACAACAAACAGAACTCAATTTGGACCTTTCTACACCAAGATACAACAGTTCTAAGGAAACTGAAGTTTGGAACCTGTTTTACGAAAATTCCGGTTCTGACACACTAGACAGAGTTTCAAAATCTGGTCATAACTTGAGCTACACAACTCAAAATTTAGTGTGGTTTGTGGCGTTGAAAACTAGATTGAAAATGATACAATTCACTATGAGGGACTGTCATAAAATTTGTGTTGCAAGATAGACAAAATTGGGCTACAAACTGCAGCTTTGACTGTTTCTCGGATGAATGCAGTGAAGAATTTCAGTCATCTTTGCCGGTTCACTATGGCTCATAGGAAATGGATCAGAGGGTCCATTTTATAGCAACGGAAAGCTCTCGGAGTCTAGTCTTGGATGTCAGAAACGGCACTCGATTTCAAAACCCAGATAACAAGTTATGGCCAGAAACGTGAACACTGGTTGGGGTTTCTTGCTCAGAAAATTTCTAGAATTCAACCTCACTTTAACCCTACTTAAACACAACCAAATGGAAAGCATGGACTTCTCATCCTTTAGCTTTCTTTTCAACTTTCAACTCATACTACAACATATCTCATCAAAGCAAGTAACAAACAAGCAATTAAACACAAAATAATCCTCAAGGCAGCTACCTATAAGGTCTCCTCAAGTCCACTACCTAATGTCAAGGTTCTTGTGAACCCATCAACAACCTAACAACTAAACTAACTTAGACTAGCTTACTTACTACTAAGCTTTGAAAGGAAAAGTTGAAGGTTTTCTTGGGTTGTTACCTTGTTGCCAAAAGAAGAGTAAACACTAGGTTTTGAGCTCTTAAATCACCAAGTTTCTTCCTTCTCCAAGTCCTCTTCCAAGCTAGAATGAAGAACCAAGAGATGGAGAAAATTTTGGAGAGCTTTTGTGGAGCAAAAATGGAAGAGAATGGAGCTGCAATTTTGGTAAGAAATGGTGGTAGGGTGGCCAGCCAAAGAGGGAAGAGAAAGAAGGGTTTTGTGAGGTTAGGTGGTGACTTGATGTTGTGTAAGAAGGATTTGACATAAAGTGCTCTTGTGCCCCAAAAGTCAACCTCCCATTAGTGTGTAATTAGTGCTCCTAATTGAGCTTAACTTAACTCACTCACTCTAATCCCTCAATTAACTTTTCCTAGTCTACTATTGATCATCCTTAATACTCTATGATTATTACACTCTCGGACCGAATATTTCCTTGAAAAACATGCATGCACTATTTCTCGCTAAACGAGCCGTAGAAAAATTAAGTACGCTAACGAAATATTTAAAAAATATAAATGAGACATTGTTCCATGTAAATGGATTTAATGTGACGCCCCCACTTCTCCCAATGGCGAACCCAAGGGTATCCGTGGAACACCTGCCCAGCTCTCGCCAGAACTCGAGACAAATCGATTCAAGTTTAACAATATATAACAATTAATACTAGTCTAATAAGGAAAAGTCGATTCAATAATCGAATATCCAAGTCTTACACCACGAGTTCAAAATACATCAGTTACCCAATTCTTACATCAGGATCCAAAAGATACATCAATTTCCAAAATATACAACAGCCAAAATGTCTAGTCGATTACATTTGAAACCCTAATACAAAAGTATATCCAAAGGGTTCCACCAAGTTTCACTCCATCCATTCCTGTTAAGGAAAACAAATCTACGGGGTGAGCAATTGCTCGTGAGGCCAAGAAAACACACATGCAAGCACGTTGTCCAAGTAACAATCCCAATATTCAAGTAGAACAATAATATTCAAGTAAATTACAATTCGAGCGAGAAAAGTAAATAGAAACAATTCAAGGATATAGAAGCTCTCAGGAGCTATTTTCCACTTGCTTCGCCACTACTCGATCCGATACCCTCTCGTGATGACACTCCGTCATCCGGGTGGGTATTATATCCGTTGAAACTTCACTTATTACTTCTTCCGGCCAACATTCCACCCTCTCGGATCCGTAACCAAACACACACGAAAAAGGCGATACTCGTCGAGTATGCCGAACGAGATCTCAAGAGATCAAGTTTTGATTTTTAGAACACGCACGAAAAGGGCGATACTCCACGAGTATGCCGAACAAGATCTCAAAAGATCAAGTTGTGTTTTGTTATTCTCTTAATTAACCAACCTTCTCGACCAAGCCCATGCCTGCTTGAGTTGCAAGATTGGCTAAGAGAATTGGGCATCTCCATAAGTCGAGGAGATTCACTCTACCCGACAACACGACACGCACGATAACATGCTATGCACACGAAAACGAGTATATTTTAGTCGACGAGATTCACTCAAATCGACTTTGAAAACCAAGTTAATGCAAGTAAAGGAGAGCGAGTGCGATAAAGTATACACTCGTCTCATCAAGTAATATTCACGTATATAAGCAGGTAAATCAAGTAAACGCGACAAGTCATGCACTTGACAGTCACCAATTCAAAAGTAATTGAGCGAGTAAAGTCTTTAGTTGTCCCCTCCGGGATTCTCTTCAAGACTCGCTTGTGTACCTGAAGCAATTAATAAGCATTTTTCACTCATAATCACGCATTAATCAAGAAAGGAGTTACACTCATCTAAACTAGTCAATACCTCAAACCGAGAACCTTAGCCACTCAAAATAAAGGTTCAAAAGTGAGGTTTTATTAACACAAGAAAAACTGATTTCCTTCATGAAATCGAGTTTAAAGTGACCAATTATCATCAAGAAAGAATAACGAGTTCTCAAATTTTCATTTTCTAAGAAATCGGCAAATTTCAGCTTTGCGCGTCAAACTTAGAAAAATCAGATCTTGCCCTCGGTAGGTCCAAAATTGGAAAACTTGATACCGTTGGAAATTACTTCCGAAGTACTAAAAGTTCCTAGAACACACTTTTCCATGATTCAAATTGGAATACATTCGAATTTTGGCTTCAAGTTGCTGTTTTGGAATACCAAGACAGATTTGGGTTGATTTTCGGCAAAGTTGGGAAATTCGGTATAATTCACACAATGTGAACTAGCCTCTGAAATTTGGAATTCAATTAGAGTTACATTCAAAGTTTACAACACAACAAGCATAACAAGAATTGGGGTTTTGAGCACCAAGATATAGTGGCTCAAAATCACTGAAATTTCCTCTTCAAACAAGGGTTTTCCAGGTTTAAAGCTTGAGCTTTGGTACTTTAGTTGGACATCGAAATGGACTCGGAATGGCACCAAATTTTACAGTATTACACTACCATATAAGGGATATTTTTCTGTAAATTTTCATGCAAAACTTCGCATGGAAAGTCAGTTAACCAAATCATTGAAACTCCAAGAATTTCCAAGGCAAAACTGCCTTGTAGTTCCGTTTTCCTTTTACCAAGACGTTTGGCCAACAAAAACCTCTCAAACATGATTCATTTGTGTAGAAATTGTCCAAAAAACATCCAAGATACATTTGGTAGGTGGTCAACACCAAGAATTTCGAAACAACAAGCCCCAATCAAAATTTAGGCATCCAACTAGTCAAAAGAGGGTTTTTCATCACTGAGTCAGTTTTGAATTTCGGCCACAACGCACTCAATTCAACTTGGAATTGAGTGTGGTTAGTGGTGTTGAAAACTAGATTCATAAATCTACAATTTCTTAGACGAAATCATTTTCAAAATCTGTCCACAGCTAGCTCATATTTGAGCATCAATTTGCTGTTCAAAACAGAGCTCCCAGTGTAGACGCGAAACAGGACAGTCATGTTCAAATGATTGGTATGGACTATTCCGGTGGAATCAGAATGTGTATTTTATACCATTGGAAAGCTAGGAATGTCTAGTTTCCAGTGCCATAAATAGTACTCGATTTTGACATCGGAGAAAAAAGTTATAGCTGTTTGAAAAACACTGCCAGAGCAGTTACGGGAAAAATTTCCAGTTTTGCTGATTTCCGAAAACACAACATTTGGCCAACCAAATCACGTTATATTTTTTATGAAACTTTCTACACAACCCACATAACATATATACATCATAAACAAGTCATTAGAACCACGAAAAATCACCCTATGGGTCACGGACAACACAGGGGCAGAAATGGAAAATTTTCATCCTCACTCCCCTTTGAACTTTCATCCATAATATCACTCATTTCCACTAATTTAAGCACTAAACCAACATTAATATCATCAAAACACAACAAATCAGTCCATCCAACCATAGTGGGAGTTCATAGAGCCCACACAACAACTTTCCAACATAAATAAAGCTACCCACTGCATGCATGAGCTTATATGTGCAATATAACTTCCATAAATCAAGATTTTCAAAGTTGATCATCACCTACTTGTTTAGATGAACCAAGCAGAAATTTCGGTCCTTCTTAGCCCAAGAAAAACCATGAAAGCAGCCCCTTTTTGTAGCTTGAGTAGTTCACCAAGTGATTAGCTAAGTGTTGTCAAATTTTGGTGTGAAATGGTGAAGGATTGGTGCAAGAAATGAAGAAGAAATTGATGAAGCAAGTTTGGTTCTTTGCTCTTGAGGGTGCACGGCTGTTTGGAGCTGGAGAGAGAGAATGTGCAATGCAAATGAAGCTTCCAAGAGAAGCTAAAAGGTGTGGCCACAATTTGTCCAAAAGTCAACCCTTCAATAGTGCGCGTTCGCGCGTGTTTCGTACTCGATTCCTCTCGAGTTTATTTCACTAGTGCACTAAACCTCTAATGCACTTGTATTCATACTATTATTATTCACTCTTAATGGTCTAAAAATAATGGTCTTCAGTCCCTCAATTTAATCGCGCGTGTAAAAACGCCTACTTCCGATTTTTGCGTGATAAAGTGAACCTTCCGAGAAATTCTTATAACGATAGTATAACTATCTAACACTTGAACACTTAGGCATAAAATATCTATTTTAAGACTAATGTATAAGTTTCCAATTTTCCAAGCTTATTGTATCCTCGAATCGATTATTGTCTCCAAACGCGCATCCACTATTCTCACTTAACGAACTTCCAAAAATTAAATTTTGAAACAAGTCATTTTAAAAATATAACTAAGCTATAGATCCATGTAATTAGGTCTAAAAAGGTTATAAAATAATATTCGGGGCAAATAGGCAATTAAATAATTAAATGAGCTAGAATTAGGAGTTTAAAATAGATAAATTTTATGAGTCTTCACATTTAAAATGGTTGAAATAAATTATTCGAAATAAACGGGTGAATAAATAATTAAATAAGCCAGTAAAACGAAATAAAAGTAAGTAAAATAAAATAAAAATTTGGGTCCTCACAGCTGCTATGGAGCTAAAATCGCGGACAAACCGTCGATAGAAGCTCGCGAGTCTGTGGACGCTTCTTACTTCCCCAATGGTGGTCGGCCTTGGCCATTCTTGGATGGGTTTGATTTTACTCTCATCCACCTTGATGCCCTGCGAAATTACAACAAAGCCTAGAAACGTTAGTTGGTTAGTGCAAAAGGTACATTTCTTTAGATTAGCATAAAGGCGTTCCTTTCGAAGTACCTCTAACACGAGCTTAACATACTGCAAATGTTCTTCTAGACTCGTGCTATAAATGAGAATATCATCAAAGTAAACAACTACAAATTTGCCTAAGTACTCGCGCAAGACATGGTTCATTAAACGCATAAAGGTACTTGGTGCATTAGTAAGACCAAAAGGCATGACTAACCACTCATATAACCCGTACTTAGTTTTAAATGCAGTTTTCCACTCGTCTCCTTCTTTAATCCTAATTTGATGATATCCAGATTTTAAGTGAATTTTTGTGAATATAACTACTCCATGTAATTCATCTAACATGTCATCTAGTCGAGGAATGGGATGGCGATACTTTACCGTGATGGTGTTTATAGCTCTGCAGTCAGTGCACATCCTCCAAGACCCGTCCTTCTTTGGCACGAGAATGACTGGAACAGCACAGGAACTTAAGCTCTCGCGCGCCCACCCTTTGCCTTGAAGCTCCTCCACTTGCCTTTGAATCTCCTTGGTTTCCTTGGGGTTACTTCTATATGCAGGTCGATTAGGCAGGGGTGCTCCAGGTTATGGGTGGCAATCCACTCGGCACATCATCTGGAAAAACATCATCACACTCCTGCAATAGCTTAGTAAAAGAACTAGGCAATGAAGTGTCAAACATGTTAATGTTGTTCGAGACTTCCTTAGTATAAAACAAGAGCAAAGTGTGGCCCCCAAGAAAACCTCTCCTCACATCTTTGGCTTTTGCACTCAACAATATTTTTCCCTCTTGTTTTACCTCATAATCCATCCCATTTATTGCCTTTTCCCTCTCATTTTGCACGGATGTCTTCCTCTCTTTTCTTTCATGTTTTTCAACTCTTTTTCGCACATCAACTTTCTCACATTCCTGCTGAATTTTCATTTGGTCTTCATACACTTGCTTAGGTGTGAGTGGTGCAAGTGTGATTTTTTTTCCTTTATGTAGGAAAGTGTACATGTTGGTACGACCATCATGGCTAGTACTCCTATCAAATTTCCATGGTCTACCAAGTAAAATATAGCTAGCCTGCATAGGTACTACGTCACAAAGCACTTCATCCCATAAGCACCAATTTTAAAAGAAACGAGTACCTGTTGAGACACTCGAATGTCTCCACAATTGTTTAACCATTGCAGGCGATATGGTCGGAGGTGCTCGCGGGTTGGAAGTCCTAACGCCTCGACTATCACTGAGCTCGTAACATTGGTGCAGCTCCCAGGGTCTATCACCAAGCTACACACTCTACCATTTACATGGCATCAGGTGTAGAAGATGTTTTCCTGTTGAATTCTTCTTCCTTAACACGTGCGGCTAGTGCTCGTCTTGCAACGAGCCCTAATCCAACGAACTCCTCCAATGGTGGTTGTACGACCACTTCAATGTCATCCTCCTCATCCAGTGGTGGCATTTCCTTGTATTCTTCCTCATCGTCGGATATTACTTCTCTGCTTGGAAGCACGATCATTGTCCTTTAATTTGGACATTGGCTAGCAATATGGCCGAGCCCTTGACACCTTCAACACTTGGTGTCGCGGCTCCTTACTCTAGGAGGCTCATTGGTTGTGATACCCCGAAAATTAGGAGGTTGTTTGTAAAGAAAATACTAAAGTGTATTTCTTTGGGTTTGATTTAAAACCTTATTTTGTTTTAAAAAGACTAGAAACCCTAATAATTTTAATCAAAAACCCTAATTTACTTGTGACCAACCGGTTTTCTTAAATCCCTCATATTTTAATTGAAACCCTAATTTTAATCACTGGAATTGTAAAATTCCTCACGTTTTTCTTAAAAATGCCTTTATTTGGAAATTATTCATTTATTATAGCCCTACTACCCAATCATTCCATAATAAGTGCAAATTAACCTAGAAAGTAGGGTTTCACTTTTCGTTTCCAAGTTAGAGCAAGTTAGGGTTTTCACGTTTTTCCGAAGGGTGATTCTTCAGTATGGAGTAAGGATCAAATTTGGTGCCTAAGAGTGACTTTTAGGTGAGAAATAATATGTGACTAGAAGCAATGATAAAAGGTTAGTGAATAGGAAGTAAAAACCCTAATACGCGTGAGTTAAGAAAAAACGGTGCGAACCGACGGGTATCGATCACTACCGATTGAACCCACCACTTGACCACCACTTTCTTACTACCACATACCCTTGATATTTTTACAAAATATCCCCCCCTCATCCTCAGCCATGTGACCAAAATATGTGGCCCAAAATGCAAGGAAAAGAAAGAGAAATTTGGAAGGCTTTGGTGGTGACAAGTGTCACACACCTATGGCTCTTTGACCAAACCAATTGTCTTGCCTTTTTATCTTCCATTTAGCTTCATTCTTCCTCATTTTCTTCTGGTTTGGCCGAGACAAGAGAGAGAGAAAGAGAGAGCAAGAGTTTCACCATTTCATCTTGATTTGCACCATGCAAGTGAGGAACCAAAATTCTAAACCGATTAAAGTGTGAGTTGTGACCTTGGGTGTGACAGCCCCACCTCCCCCTAAGGCGAACCAGAGGGTTCGGTGGGCCGCCTGTCCAGCTCTCGCCGGGACTCAGTCGCTCACTACAGTCCTCAAATGAATTACAAGATAAATCTCAAATATTACATCAAATTCTCCAATAATTACATATCAAAAGCGAAGCGTCCATGCTTCCACTGCGCCACTCTGACCCATGATCCAACTATTATACAAGAGGAATTCCACAACAATAAAATCACAACAAGCCTTCCTTCGCTACGAGCCCTGTGGAGGGGAATAAAATCGTTTTGGGGTGGGCTAGAAGCTCAGCGAGTAACCGGTAAAATCAGTAATCAAATATATTTCACAATGTTGCATTTCGATCATTTCGATGATGTCATGATTGAGCTAGTGAAATCATTGCACTTGAACACCCAACGCTCAAATAGATCATTTAACATTAACAGAGAGGGAGCCCCTTTTTGAGCTCCAGATAAACATGAACATGAACCATAAACAAGATGGAGACGTTGGTGTCCAGCACAAGACTTTCCCAGAACTCATTGAAGCCAAATCATGTCATGAATCCACATGCAAGCACGCATGATATGCAATCAAATAAATAATGCAAGAAATATTTCACAAGTACTTTGGAAATAGTTTAGGGTCACTCACCTCCATGGCTCAGGAACCATCCATCATATATCATTGCCTTGCTCAAATCCAAGTCTTAGATCACAACTTCAATGCAAACAAGTCCTTTCAAAATTCGGACAGCATTTCCCCTTGTCTTTCTTTACTTTTCCAGCCATCAAGGCTTCATTATTTTTCTCATTCAGTCCCAAAGGTACACACACAACAAAAAGTTCATCCAATAGCCATTCAGCAAGCTCCCAGTAGTACTAGTACAAGTCAAGTTAGGGAAAAGTCCGGAAATGAAAGTTAAGCTCAAAACCAGAAAAACAGTTTTGAGGTCATTTTACGGTAATGGGACCAAAGGTGCTACGATTGTCGGAAGAAGGTGCAAGATACACCGTTTCGAAGCTAAGAGATAGGGATACAATATTTCAGAAGGTCACTCAACCCAGTTTCGAGTGTAACCAGGTCAAAAATGCAAGATACCATACCAGAATCACAAAAACAGATTCACAGAACGCATTCTAGCGGAAACATCATAAATCAGGTTACCTAAATCCAAATCTAGAAATTCAAAAACCAACAGAAAGATAAGAAACAGGGATAAATTTCATCAGAAGGCCTCAACAACCAATTCGGAAGAAATTCCAGCCAAAACAACCAATTACAGGCGCAATTCTTACATTCGGGTAAAACCAGAACAGCAATAGTAATTTCGACTTTTCTCATTCTACACTACTCCGATTGACCTGAAATTTTGCAGGAACCTCTAAAATATTATTCCCTACAACTTTCATGTTTTAAGACAAGGACAATTCGGCCACTAACTAGGAGCTAAAAATTCAGGCAGAATGTTCCTTCACAAAACCTAATTTTCTGAAATTTCTTCCAAAACAGAAATTGATTGCAATTGTCCACTTTTTCCACCTTCTAGAGTCCTTAAACATCATTTCCAATCATCATATATAACCACACAACCATGTTCATATTAAAACAGAAAAATCCCCAAAAATTATAAAACTTCATCAAGTCAACCACAACTCAAGATATAATCCATCAAACCATCTCTTTAGCCATCACAAGTCACTAATTTAGCATAATCAAGAACAAAGAAAGGATTGCTAGACATGAACCTTGAAATATCAAGAAAGTTGATGGCTTAGTCCTTTGCCTTCTCTAATCACTCCACCACTACCTTCAATCTTCCTAAACAAGTGACTTTTGTGGAGGAATTTGAAAGTTTAACGGTTGAATCCCAAGATTGAGCAAGAAATGAAGGCAAAAATTGGAAGCTTTTCTTTCTTTTTCCTCTCTAAGAAATTCGGCCAAGAGGATGAGAAATGAAGATGATTGTTGGTCAATTTTTGAGGTTTAGTAAAGGTGATGCAAATTAGTCAAAGTCCAACTTTGAATAAGAAGGTGACACATGTCACCTTTTGGTTTAAAACTTATCTTTTTGTCTCTCCAATACAAATATCTTAACACTTTGTAAAATAATATCACTTAATACAAAATTCCAGCAAGTTGTCAAAAATATAATGCTTTTACCGCACTTGCGGGTCCCACGTTCAAAATACGCTTTTAATTTCTCAAAAACTAACCGATACTAGAAAATTCATTTTCAAACTATCTTTGCTCATAAACTTTATCTGGGGAATTTTTCTAATAAAGAAAATGTAGAAAAGGCGGACGATTAAATAAAATAAACCCTAGAAAATTAGAAAATTTCCGGGTTCTCACACTCATTCTTTTCGGGCCGTCACATTGGGAAGCTAGGGGAAAGAAAAATTCCAAGAGGAGGTGAAGTATTACTCTTGCAAGCTTCTTTTGTTGAGGTATAAGGTCTAACCCATAGCTTTGGTTCTTTTATTTTTGATTAAGATGTTATATAATTCATGTTTTGGTTAGATTAGTTGTGATACAAGTTGTTGGGATGATTTTAAGGTGATATATGTAAGTTAGGGTTTGATGATTTCTGCCTATATTTGCTATATGGATGATATATGTTGTATCTAAGCTTATATAGGAGGTTGTGGTGGTGGATTGAGGCAAGAAATGAAGAAAGTTTCATTGAATCCCAAAATTCCCAGATTTCTGGAAAATTTCAGCCTTGTTCTGTCCGGTTTTATTGCATCATGTTAGAGGCCGAATTAGGCTTAGTATAAAACATGAAAGTTGTATAGAATGATATTTTATAATTTCCTACAAAATTTCAGCCCAATCGGAGCAATGTAGCCTGTGAAAAGACCAAAATACCCTCGCTGCCCTAGGATGTTTCCAGTGATCCGTTTTAGACAGTTCATTTGTTTGGCTGTGTTTATTCACTATGATCCGTGCTGATTTAGCCATTTTCAAAACATGAAAGTTTTAGTACTCTGTCTTAGCTTTTTAACGCCTCAAAGAACACCTTAAACGGACTTTGGTAGCCTGAGATATGGCCTTTTAAATGTAGTACGGTTAATTAGCCGATTAGTTGGAACCTGGTTCTGTGAACTGGGAATTTGATTAGGTTACACTGGAAATTTGACCAAGTGATCTTCATTAAAGTTGTAGGACTTCGTCTTAACTTCGAAATGGTATAATTTGCACACCAATCCGATAAGCGTAGCCTCAGATGTGTTCTTTCCGCAAAAACCCGTCAAATCTGTCTTTTGTAAACTTCATTTCCGCACTTGTTATTAGTTGATTCATGTCCTTGTATTGTCTTGAGCCTATGGAACGGCTATTGAAATGCATTTGTGTTGTGTGTACCTTTGGGTTTGAATGGGAAAAATAATGAAGCCAAAATGGCTGGAAAATGAGGTAAACACAAAAGGGCATGCTGCCCAAATTTACGCTCGAGAACTAGAGAACTATACTTGCAACTTGAGTAAGGACTTGGCCAAATTTATACCCTTGAGAAATAAAATAATGACTGCTCGGAGTACGTTTTCTTTGTCTCTTCAACTTAAATGGAGATTTCAAAGTTTTACGAGCAAGCATAAGTTTTACAAATATTTTACTCATAGCCTTTGGTTTAAATGTACTCTTTTCACTTCCAAAACTATACTTATACTTTGTACTAGTAGTTATTCGGATTTTCTTTGGTTCACTTAAACTTTGGAGGGGTTTAACTGTAATATTTTCTCTTGGCTATTATTAGGGTTTCTTGGCGATTGAGAGTGTTATCCGGGAGGATACTTTGGACATTATTTTGCTTAAATAGGTGAGTGTTCCTTGTTTGCTATATTTTTCTTGACTTCATGACTTGTGTTCTTGTTTGATGATGTGTTAAGTGCTTTCAAGGATTTCCAAAACGAGTTTTCTAGGCGAGCGTGTACTTTACCACGCTCGACCTAAATGAAACATGAAATTTTCAATGATTAAATGTTGAAATACTAGTTGCGCATGAATGTAAGCCTTTTTGGCTGAACTGGGCCCTTACTCTTGTTGCCGATCGACTCGAGCCAGAAGCGGACTCGGTCGGGCGATTTGGTGACCTGGGTGAACGTTTGGTATACTCGAGTATTACCTTGTAGGTTGGTGGAGCCTGGCCAATTTCCAGGAGGGGGTGAATGAAACGAAAGAACGAGCAAGGGTTTTATTTACCAACAATGCATTTTATTTAAATGACCGGAGGAATAAGGGGAATGACAGGAGAACGAACGAACAAACGAATATATGGCTCCCTGTGAGCCCGTATCCTTTTAATGTATGTGTTATTATCGCTTTCCATTATAAATGTTTCTTGATTTATTGATGCTCTATGTTTATTGTAGGAATTAATTGTCTGTTTATGTGTTCGGAACCTCACTGAGCTTATAGCTTATCCCTTTAGTTTTGTTTTCCTTAGCAGGGGAAGGCGAGCAAGGACGAGAGCTCCGTATAGACTAGCTTGATCTAGTTCTTTGATTTTGTAATGGTTCTCGCCCTAGTGCTTGGCACGGACTGGATGTGTGGTGAATTGAGACCTTTGTATATTTGATGTTTGTACTCCCTTTTGAGATAGTAATGTATATAAGTTTTGCTTTAAGTTTTGGATCGTTGTTATGTTTATTCTTGTGGGTTTATTCCGGTTTTGTTTGAGGGTTGAAGTGAACGACTGAGTCCCGGTGAGAGCTGGGCAGGCGGTCCGCCGAACCCTTTGGTTCGCCTTAGGGGAAGGTGGGGTCGTCACATTGGTCAGATTTGAAATGGTCTTACCCTCCTCCTTGAACGGCGTCGGTTTTGGTTTGGTTGGAGCGGTATAGCTCCCCGAGGGCTTGATGTAAGGACTCGTAAATTTTCTTATTTTAAATTCCTATTGTTAGCTCATTTAAATATTTAATTACCCGTTTACTCCAAATATTTTATTTTAAACTTTTTAGATCTAATTGCATGGAACTATGACCTACAAGTATTTTAAAAATGCCTTGACTCGAAAATTTATTTTTGAAAGCTGGTTTAGAGTGAATAGTGGTTGCACGTTTGGAGACAATAATTGAATCGAGGATACAATAAACTTTGAAAATTGGAGACTTGTACATTAGTCTTGAAAAAGGTATTTTTATGTTTAAGTGTTCAATTATTAGTTAGTGATACTATCATTATAAGAATTTCTTGGAATTTCCACTTTATCGCGCACAAATCGGAAATACGCGTTTTCGCGTACGCGATTAATTGAGGGACTTTAGACCTTTATTTTTAGATCATTAAGAGTGAATAATAATAGTATGAATGGAAGTGCATTAGAGGTTTAGTGCACAAGTGAAACAAACCCGAGAGGAATCGGGCGCGAAACGCGCGTTCGCGCGCACTATTCCTAGTTGACTTTTAGGACACTTTTGGCCATACATTTAAGCTTCTCAAGGAAGCTTTATTTTCAGCACAACTCTCTCTCTCTCTTCACTCAAGACAGCCGGCCACCCCCAAGGAAGAAACAAGACCAAAAGCTCTTCATTTTCTTGCTCATTTCTTGTCCAAATCATCTCAAATTTTTACCACAACTTGGTGATCATCTTAAGCTAGGAAAGGGGCTTCATTTGCACGGTTTTCTTGAGTTCCATTGGACCGAAAATTTCTGCCTTTATCATCTAAGAAGGTATACGATTATCAACCCCTTGATTCTTGATTTATGGAAGTTATATTGCACTTGTGATCTCATAAATTCATATGGGTAGCTTTAGATGGTTGGAAATTTTGTGTGTGGGCTCTATGAAATCCCACTATGGCTTGATGAACTGATTTGATGGGATTTGATGTTAATTATGTTGAATTAGTACTTAATCTAGTGAAAATAAGTGGTGTTGTGAAAGATAGCTCAAAGGAAGTGAAAGGGAAAATTTTACCGTTTCTGCCCCTGCCATTGCCGTGCACTTTGGTGCACTTTTTTGTGGTCCAATTGACTTTTTTTTTTATGTAAATGTGTAATATAGGTTGTGTATAAAGTTTCCTCAAAACTTTACGTGATTTGGATGAGAGAATGATGAGATTTCGAAAATTTGCCAAAACTGGAATTGTGTCCCGTATTGCTCTGGCAGTGATTTTGTTTCGGCCATAACTCTTTGTTCCGATGTCCAAATCAAGTGCCGTTTGCGGCACTAGAAACTAGACATTTCCAGTTTTCCAATGGTATAAAATTCATGCCATGATTCTACCTGAGTGAGCCGTACCAACCTTCTAAACTTGCCTGTTCTGTTTCACGTCTCTACTGGAAGCTCTGTTCTGAGCTGCGACTTGATGCTCAAATATGAGCTAGTTGTGGACAGAATTTTAAAATGATTCCTTCTAAGAAATTGTAGCCTTATGAATTTAGTTTTCAAAGCCACTGACCATGCTCAATTCCGAGTTGCATTGAGTGAGATGTGGTCGAATTTCGGAACTGTCTTTGTGAAAGAAAACCCTAATTCTGGACTGATCTATAGCTAATCTTGATTTGGGACTTGTTATTCGAAATCCTTGGTGTTAATCACCTACCAAATATATCTTGGATGCCTCTTAGACATTGTCTACACAAATGAATCATATTTGAGATGTTTTTGTTGGCCAAACGTTTGGGGAAAAGGAAAACGGAACTACAAGGCAGTTTTGCCTTGGAAATTCTTGGAGTTTTAATGACTTGGTTAACTGGCTTCCCGTGCGAGTTTTGCATGAAAATTTACAGAGGAATACCCCTTATATGGTAGTGTAATACTGCTAATTTTGGTACCATTCCAAGTTCATTTAGATGCTCAACTAAAGTACCAAAGCTCAAGCTTTAAACCTGGAAAACCCCTGTTTGAGGAGGAAATTTCAGTGACTTTGAGCCGCTATATCTTAGTGCTCAAGACTTCAATTCTTGTTCAGCTTGCTGTGTTGAAAATTTTGATTGTAACTCTAATTGAGTTCCAAATTTCAGAGGCTAGTTCACATTGTGTGAATTTTGCCGAATTTCCAAATTTTGCCGAAAATCAACTCAAATCTGTCTTGGCATTCCAAAACAGCCACTTTGAGCCACATTTTGAATGTCATCCATTTGGAATTTTGGAAAAGTGTTTTCTAGGAACTTTTAGTTCTTTGGAAGTAGTTTCCAACAGTACCAAATTTCCAATTTTGGACTTTCGGAGAGTGAGTTATGATTTTTCCAAGAATGCCCCTAAATTCGATAATTCCTAGCCTTTTGAAAAATTTTCGCGCGGAAACCATTTTCAAAGAATCCGGCCGGATAGTTGGCATGGAGTAAGACTCAAAGAAACCCTTGGGATGTACTTTTGTATTAGGGTTTCAATGGAATTGACTAAACATCTTTGCTGTTGTATATTTTGGAAAATGATGTATCTTTTGCGAACCTAATGTAAGGATTGGATGATGGTTATATATTGTTAAGTTTGATCATTTCCACACTTTCTTACTTTACTTCGTGATAATGACTAGTATTGTATTGAGTTTGAATGGAAATTGTACCGAGTCCTGGCGAGAGATGGGCAGGCGTCCCGCGGATACCCTTTGGTTCGCCTTAGGGAGAAGTGGGGGCGTCACACTTGATCTCTTTCCTCGTATTGCTAGTATGGTTATAAGATGGTGATGGTGTAGAGAAGGTTCTAGTTTGACCCCTCCTCTTAAGCCTTCGTTTGATCTTTAAGGCTTTCTCAAGCATGTCCTTCAACTCCATGTAATGATGCATCTCGACCTCATCTGCAATCTGCGGTCTCAAACCACTAAGGAACCTTGCCATGTTAGCTTCTTAGTCCTCTACGATGTCAGCTCGGAGCATGACTATCTCCATCTCCTTATAGAAGTGTTCAACGCTTTGGTTTCCTTGCCTTAAGTTTTACAACTTGTGGTACAAGTCACAATGGTTATGGCTAGGAACAAAACGTTTGCGTATGAGAACCTTTAATTCGGACCGAGTAGTGATCTCAATATCTCCGCTATGCCTTCGACTAGTGGTAATTTGATCCCACCAAATGATGGCATACTCGGAGAATGCCATGACTGTGACGGCCACACCTCCCCCTAAGGCGAACCAAAGGGTTCGGCGGGCCGCCTGCCCAGCTCTCGCCGGGACTCAAAATTTTAAAACAATAAAATTAAATAAACCTACAAGCATACTATTCACAAGATATCTAACGCCAAAAGAGTTCTATTTACATCTTCAAAAGTATCGAGTCAAACCACTCTAATACATTAGAATAACAACCAGCAGAAGGTAGACCCTATGGAGGGTTCTTATACAAACCACCAAAACAAAAACAAACATCCTAACTGTCCGACTGTTACAATCAAACCTAACTATACTAGTGTATGTGTCAAAAGTCCCCGCGTCGGCCCCTGCTAAGGAAAACAAAAGGAAAGGGGTAAGCTATATGCTTAGTAAGTAAACAGGGGCAAAAGCGTAAATCTCACGTAACAACAATTGCACAGTAAGAGTAAAGCAAAAGCAGAAAAGTAACATCACATAATAAGGATACAGGTGGCTCCAAAGCCAAGTCATTTGCCATGCGTGATCTCCTGTCGACACTCTGTCGACCATAAATAAGGTCCGTAGAAACTTCACTTGTACACCCACTGAACACCTTATCACCCTCACTGGCCAGTCACCTCACAAACTTGCCCGGGCGAACGAAATCACAAACTTGAGCTTGAAACACAAGCTCGGGTCACAAACTTGGTCCACATTCTTGGTGAACCGGATTCACAAACTTGGTGACCTCAGACTAAGTTGGACTGGCTTCGACCAAGCCCTGACCGGCTCGAATAGTCCATCTCGGTCGGAAGATCAACCCCAAACTCACAAACTTCACAAAATTATTCAAAAGTCACCCCGAGCCATAAGCTCAAGGGGTTTAGTTCCAAAATGATTCATATACATATGCCATATACAAATGTGTGCGTAAATTAGGGTTTAGGTCGAGTGCGATAAAGTACACCCTCGCCTAGGTACCCTTTTCATACATATCAAAACACATAAGCAACTAACACATAAGAGCGGCCTTAATACTTACACAACGAACAAAAGAGTAAAAGTACGAAATTCGTGCCGCGAGGAGTAGCTAGTAGGCCCCACCGGCTCCACCTAGCTCACCAACGTCTGAAATTGAAGATTGTGTCACAATATATCACAAATGGCTACTAACATACTTAAAACATGCAAAACGGCAAAATCGGCACATGCAAGTGCGGAAACGGCAAAATGGGTGCACGCGCCCGCTCGGAACGGCAAACGGAAATGGTCAAATCTGCCTTCTCAAACCGTTTTGATCAAAAGTTAGCCTAGGAATGTCGGATCAAGGTACATGAGGTACTGTTGCGAAGCTAAGAGGAAGGGCTACTATTTTCATGAAGACACCTAAGTCCGGATCTGAACAGAAATAGGTCGAAAGTATGGAAAATCGTTCAAGAAATTCGCACTTTAGAGTGACGAACAGGGTATGTTGGCTGGACCATAACTCCCAGCTCACAAATCGAAATCAGAAAATTCCAAAGGAATTTGAAAGCTGAGACATAAGGCTAAAACTTTGATGTTTTGGTCAAGACCTGAATCCATTCAGAACAGAACGAAAATTGAGTGCCAAAGTACCCGTCAGAACTGTCCAGATCAAAGGCAGTTCTGACGATCAATCTTGTTTTGGTCATAACGGAAGCTACGGAACTCGGAATTCGACGCACTTTATACCGTTTCGAAGTTAAAACCAAGATATACATTTATTATGAAGGAGTCGACACCCAGATCGTACAGGATCAAAACCGAAAAATGCACGGTCAGAGGCTGAAATTCAAAACGTACACAATTTCAGGGTACAAAACAGGTGCGAGTGTTTTGGTTATAACTCGAGCTACACAGATCCGTTTGACCGAAATTTTGCAGATATATTCAGGACATAAGAGGCTACAATATTTAAGAAGGCCACTCAGTCCATTTTCAATAGTAACTAGGTCAAACATGCAAGAAACTACACCAGAACCGGAAAAACAGATTCACAAAACGCATTCTAGCGGAAACATCATAAATCAGCCTATCCAAGTCCAAATCCAGAAATTCCAAAACCAAATGAAAGCTAAGAAATAGGGTTACATTTCATCATAAGACCTCAACAACCAATTCGGAAGTAATCCTGACCAAAACAACCAATTACAGGCGCAATTCTTACATTCGGGTAAAACCAGAACAGCAATAGTAATTTCGACCTTTCTCATTCCACACTACTCCGATTAACCTGAAATTTTGTAGGAACCTTTAAAATTTCATTCCCTACAACTTTCATGTTTTGATCTAAGGGCAATTCTTCCTATATCTAGGACCTAAAAATTCGGACAGAATGCTCCCTTAAGAACCCTAGGTTTTTCAATTTTCTTCCAAAACAGAAATTGGTTGCAATTAATCACTTTTCCCACCTCCTAGAGTCAATATAGACCATTTCATCATATAGCCACACAATCATACTTATATTTCCAAAAATAATAAAACTTCATCATTTCAACCACAAATCAAGAAATAACCCATAAATTTGCATCTCATACAACCACTAAGCATGATTTAAGCATCAATTAAAGGAGGAGGGTGGTTCTTCACAACTTACCTTTAAAACAAGAGAGAGAGAGCTATTGGTCACCTTAGCTTTTCAAACAACTTCACCAATCACTTTAAAATCACCAAGTGGAGGAGTTTTGTGGAGCAAAACCAAAATTAAACGGTAGGAGTGGAAGATTGAGCAAGTTTGGATCAAATTTTGGAAGAGCTTTTCTTTTCTTTTCTCTCTAATGAGGGCCGGCTATGAGCTTGATATTTGTGGGAATTTTTGGGTCAAATTTTTGAGTTATTTTGGTAAAATGGTAAAAGCATGAATAGTAAGTCAAAAGTAGAATTTAATCTCTAAGTGACACATGTCACTTGCATTAATGGTTTGCCTAACTTTTGTCTCTCTCACACCTATCCACTTGGCAACCTCTAAATATCTCATAACACCCGGTAATTTAATTCCAGTATTCAAAACTTAACCTAGTTGGCCGAATTTTTCCGAACTTTTCGCATTAGTGGGTCCCACATCCAGTATACGCTCTTAATTTCTCAAAACCTATTCGATACTAGAAAAATCATCTAAAAACTATATCTGCTCCTTAACAATATCTAGAATTGTTTCCTAATCATGAAAATGCAGAAAACAAGCCATGAAAAATGCGAAAACCTAGAAAATGCAAATTACGGGTTCTCACACTCTCTTCCCCTTAAAAGAATTTCGCCCTCGAAATTTTACCTTCCAAATTTAAAGTAACCAATGGCCTGTACCTTCTCCGTCTTCAGAGTCAGAAGAAACAAGATTCTTCATTCCAGTCCCTTATCCACTTGACGGTCCAGGGTCAGTCTTGGTTGGTTGTTGGGTTCCTTTCTTTTTACGCACTTTAATCGGACAATGAGCAATTCGATGCTCGGCGCTCCCACAGCGCAGACATCTCCTCCCCTTTCTCCAACAATCGTTCTCGGTGTGATTGGCCTTCCCGCAATAGTCACAAGTCAAGTGGGAAGCCATCTTTTTGCTTTCCGGAGAAGTCTCCCCCTGTCCGGTTTGGCTTCCTTTGATAAATCTTTCATTTACCGCCCCCAATGTCCATGGCGGCCGGAATAACTGGTTCACTTTCCGTACTTTAGAAGATGCCATTGCTTCGCTAGGTTCCTCACTCACGCTACCCACTGCACCCCTTTTCCGTATTTGGGAAGCTTTCACCAGCGCCTTTGCCTTCTCGATTCGTTGGGCCTTTTCAAGGGCCTCCTCGAAAATCCCTTCGTATTTCCTTTTTAGCTCTAAGTTCTTGTGCAAGAGCTCAATTTTCTCTGAATACTCGTGCTTCCATCGCCCTTCCCAGTATGCAACAAGTTTCTTTTGGACTTCTATTTCGTCTCGAAGAACCGCGATTTCCTTATACATCTCAACCCAACGTGCCATCTCACAGAATTGCTGGACCTCAGATGGTAGCCTGTCGGCAAAACAATGGGTCATAATAAAGTCTTGAATACAAGTGGCACTCTTGGTCCATGTTTGGTTCAGCTGTTGTTTCCTCCCTTTCTTCTCTTGACACTTGGTCTCGTTTTGTTTCACTGCTCTGACCATGTCCGCGATTACGTCCCCTCTTTCTTTCTTTTTTTTTCCCTTTCTCTCTTTTCTTTCCAAAAGGGTACTTTCATGCATGAATGCAATAAATTGACTAAAAGAACAAAATCTATCATACCAATTACACAAGTAACATATCGCACATAACACGCCATATTAAAAGACGGATAAGCAAGTACACAAATACATATCAAGTTGGACAGATAACCATGTACACAAGCACATATACGAGCACATATACTAACGTTAGGTAGTCGTAATATACGGATGAACCAAAAGGAAAAGGTGAAGTCGTCCCAGTATCAGCCCATCTGGTCTCTCACGTCACTTACTATCCAAACTAGATGTCCATTAATCTCTTGTGCTCATTCTGGTCAGACAAAGCCTGTTCATGTTTCCAAAATACAAGGCTCGTTTCCAAAATACAAGGCTCAAATACCTAGTAGCTTGCATCGCCTCAATTCTGGAGTACTCGGGCACGAGAATCCGAAATAAGATAGTTCACATCTCGAGCTGGCCAGTCCCCAGAGTAAACCATCTACAAATCTAAATTCCTGCCCGACATACCTATCTATGGTCCTTAGATACCATAAGAAAGATTGAAGACCTATAACACTTCAGGGTTCATAGCTTATGCTCGAACGAGCACTTAATCCTTCATACCCATTCACCACTCAGCCCAAGCTGACTCAGCACAGAGACCACGCGAAGCAGGCTCTGATACCAACTGTGACGGCCCCACCTCCCCCTAAGGCGAACCAAAGGGTTCGGCGGGCCGCCTGCCCAGCTCTCGCCGGGACTCAAAATTTTAAAACAATAAAATTAAATAAACCTACAAGCATACTATTCACAAGATATCTAACGCCAAAAGAGTTCTATTTACATCTTCAAAAGTATCGAGTCAAACCACTCTAATACATTAGAATAACAACCAGCAGAAGGTAGACCCTATGGAGGGTTCTTATACAAACCACCAAAACAAAAACAAACATCCTAACTATCCGACTGTTACAATCAAACCTAACTATACTAGTGTATGTGTCAAAAGTCCCCGCATCGGCCCCTGCTAGGGAAAACAAAAGGAAAGGGGTAAGCTATATGCTTAGTAAGTAAACAGGGGCAAAAGCGTAAATCTCACGTAACAACAATTGCACAGTAAGAGTAAAGCAAAAGCAGAAAAGTAACATCACATAATAAGGATACAGGTGGCTCCAAAGCCAAGTCATTTGCCATGCATGATCTCCTGTCGACACTCCGTCGACCATAAATAAGGTCCGTAGAAATTTCACTTGTACACCCACCGAACACCTTATCACCCTCACTGGCCAGTCACCTCACAAACTTGCCCGGGCGAACGAAATCACAAACTTGAGCTTGAATCACAAGCTCGGGTCACAAACTTGGTCCACATTCTCGGTGAACCGGATTCACAAACTTGGTGACCTCAGACTAAGTTGGACTGGCTTCGACCAAGCCCTGACCGGCTCGAATAGTCCATCTCGGTCGGAAAATCAACCCCAAACTCACAAACTTCACAAAATTATTCAAAAGTCACCCCGAGCCACAAGCTCAAGGGGTTTAGTTCCAAAATGATTCATATACATATGCCATATACAAATGTGTGCGTAAATTAGGGTTTAGGTCGAGTGCAATAAAGTACACCCTCGCCTAGGTACCCTTTTCATACATATCAAAACACATAAGCAACTAACACATAAGAGCGGCCTGAATACTTACACAACGAACAAAAGAGCAAAAGTACGAAATTCGTGCCGCGAGGAGTAGCTAGTAGGCCCCACCGGCTCCACCTAGCTCACCAACGTCTGAAATTGAAGATTGTGTCACAATATATCACAAACGGCTACTAACATACTTAAAACAAGCAAAACGGCAAAATCGGCACATGCAAGTGCGGAAACGGCAAAACAGGTGCACGCGCCCGCGCGGAACGGCAAACGGAAATGGTCAAATCTGCTTTCTCAAACCGTTTTGATCAAAACGTTAGCCTAGGAATGTCGGATCAAGGTACATGAGGTACTGTTGCGAAGTTAAGAGGAAGGGTTACTATTTTCATGAAGACACCTAAGTCCGGATCTGAACAGAAATAGGTCGAAAGTATGAAAAATCGTTCAAGAAATTCGCACTTTAGAGTGACGAACAGGGTATGTTGGCTGGACCATAACTCCCAGCTCACAAATCAAAATTAGAAAATTCCAAAGGCATTTGAAATCTGAGACATAAGGCTAAAACTTTGATGTTTTGGTCAAGACTTGAATCCATTCAGAACAGAACGAAACTTGAGTGCCAAAGTACCCGTCAGAACTGTCCAGATCAAAGGCAGTTCTGACGATCAATCTTGTTTTGGTCATAACGGAAGCTACGGAACTCGGAATTCGACGCACTTTATACCGTTTCGAAGTTAAAACTAAGATCTCCATTTCGTATGAAGGATTCGACACCCAGATCGTACAAGATCAAAACCGAAAAATGCACGGTCAGAGGCTGAAATTCAAAACGTACACAATTTCAGGGTACAAAACAGGTGCGAGTGTTTTGGTTATAACTCGAGCTACACAGATCCGTTTGACCGTAAATTTTGCAGATATATTCAGGACATAAGAGGCTACAATATTGAAGAAGGCCACTCAGTCCAGTTTCGAGGGTAACTAGGTCAAACATGCAAGAAACTACACCAGAACTGGAATAACAGATTCACAAAACGCATTCTAGCGGAAACATCATAAATCAGGCTATCCAAGTCCAAATCCAGAAATTATAAAACCATTTGAAAGCTAAGAAATAGGGTTATATTTCATCAGAAGACCTCAAAAACCAATTCGGAAGCAATCCTGACCAAAACAACCAATTACAGGCGCAATTCTTACATTCGGGTAAAACCGGAACAGCAATTGTAATTTCAACTTTTCTCATTCCACACTACTCCGATTGACCTGAAATTTTGTAGGAACCTTTAAAATGTCATTACCTACTACTTTCATGTTTTGAGCTAAGGCCAATTCGGCCTCTATATAGCACCTAAAAATTCGGACAGAATGCTCCCTTAAGAACCCTAGGTTTTTCAATTTTCTTCCAAAACAGAAATTGGTTGCAATTAATCACTTTTCCCACCTCCTAGAGTCAATATAGACCATTTCCAATCATCATAGATAGCCACACAATCATGCTTATATTAAAACAGAAAAATCCCCAAAAATAATAAAACTTCATCATTTCAACCACAAATCAAGAAATAACCCATAAATTTGCATCTCATACAACCACTAAGCATGATTTAAGCATCAATTAAAGGAGGAGGGTGGTTCTTCACAACTTACCTTTAAAACAAGAGAGAGAGATCTATTGGTCACCTTAGCTTTTCAAACAACTTCACCAATCACTTTAAAATCACCAAGTGGAGGAGTTTTGTGGAGCAAAACCAAAATTAAACGGTAGGAGTGGAAGATTGAGCAAGTTTGGATCAAATTTTGGAAGAGCTTTTCTTTTCTTTTCTCTCGAATGAGGGCCGGCTATGAGCTTGATATTTGTGGGAATTTTTGGGTCAAATGTTTGAGTTATTTTGGTAAAATGGTAAAAGCATGAATAGTAAGTCAAAAGTAGAATTTAATCTCTAAGTGACACATGTCACTTGCATTAATGGTTTGCCTAACTTTTGTCTCTCTCACACCTATCCACTTGGCAACCTCTAAATATCTCATAACACCCGGTAATTTAAAAAGTTTGAAGTCAAAAGCCGAGGGGCTATCTCCTCCTTTGTTAGACATGCTTAGGTAATCCTGCAAGAAGAGGTTAGTTCGAAAAAAATAATTTCCTCACTCACTCCCTTAGTGTTTACGCTCGCGCTTGTGTATCACACAACTCTCATTTATAGGCTCACTAAATATTCTCAAAGCTTTGATTTCACCTTTGAAGAGGTTAGGTTAGTTCAAAGTTGTTCGATGGCCTCCCAAGGGAAAGGTCGCTTAGCACGTGAATTGGGGAATGAGTGTTAGGAACTCGAAACTGATTTTTGAAAGCTCGATTACTAAGACAAATAAACTTAACTAAGACTTGACTCGGGCTGATCAACTAGGAGAATAGACAATTAGAAAGACTCAACCGACTCAAATCAAGCAAGAAAGATGGCTGAAGTTTTCGGATCCTAAAAGGACTTACCCGACTTGCACTTGGCTATTTTTTGAAGGTGTAAGACAAGGCCTCTTGGACCTTTTTGGGTAGGTTTAGCGGCTGAAGGTCGGGCTTCCTATGTGACACAAGGTACCAATTAGAATTTGGTAATCGAAGTGTAACTAGGATTTGTTTACAAACCCAAGTCAACTAGGTTTTCAAGTTCCAATAGGTTTCCTTTAGTTGTAGATCCGAATCTAGTTTCCTCTTTGTTTCTTTCTTGCATTTCTTTTTTTTTTTTTTTTGTAGTAGTGACGCAAACCAGATTGCTTTTTTTCTTCTTCCAATTCGGACACAACCCAAGACAAGATTTCGGCTATGTCTTGTGAGCAAGAACAGCCGCCACTTCAAGATTCAAGAACTAGGTTAATTGTTTTCAAGAAATTCAAGAACCACCCAAGGTTTTCAAGATTTCGTCCAAGAACTTTTAGCAATTCAAGATTTGAATCCAGACTTTCAATAACAAGGTAAAACAGCCTTATAGTAGTGCAAGACACAAAATTTTCCCAACCCTTTTGTTCAAGAACCCTAATCGCTTCAAGAAATTAGCGATCAGATTTGTTGTTGTTTTTTTTTTGGCCCAACAATTGACGACTCAAAGACACGACAATCAAGAAAAACTGGACAGAAGCAAAAATTTTAATTCAGCAAACAACAAGAAACAATTCGGCAGCAAGACTACTAGACAAGAAAACTAGCGACACAACAAAATTATATTTTTTTTGTTTTTCGTTTTGACACAAGAACAACTTGGTAGCAAGAATATGACTCAAACACAAAAAGAAAAGGTAGGATATAACCTGGAAGTTGTCAACTAGCTCTGATTACTAGATGATACGAACCCAACCGTGCTTGGCGAACTCGTATTCCAACAAACAGGATCTAGACATGTGACTCCAAGGTTTGAACATGCAGAACCCTAAACCCCTTTAGAATCCCTTGGATAAGAACTAAGAATGATTCTTAACCCTCAAGAAAAGATTAAAGGAACTTATGGTGTTGGTAAAATGGCGCCACAAAAAAGTGTGATTCTTCCTTGATAAGCCAAAAAGAACACTTAGAACATATCTAAGATATTCAAAGGATAACCAAAGCTAAGAGAAAGCACTCTTAAAGCTGAAACTTTTATTGATACTTGAATTATTGAGACAATTCGGCCAACCTCTATTTATAGGCTTCATGACCCGAAATCCTATCTAGCAATGGAAAAACGTTATTAACTTCAAATAATCCTAAACCTAACTTACTAAGGATGATGCAGATACGGGTGTGTAATAATTAACTTCAACCTTGGGTCAAGGATCCTTTGGTCCACATTGGCGGTCCGATGACAAGATCAAGATCCAAGAGGGTGAAGGAAGCTTTACGAGCCTTGATCATTCACCATACAAGCAAGGAACAAGCTAAGTTTGAAGATTTGATGGACCATGAAGTTACTTTGTTCACTTGTACGTTTGAAGTAAAGGAGTGATCTCATGCTTGTTAGCTTAGTTGGTAGTTGTTTTAAGACTGTCCCGTTTAGTAGTTGTTAGGCGTTGAGTATTTTATTACTTATCGGGCCTTATCGGAAAGCCTTAAAGAGATAGCTCTTTAAGCTCTTTTATGCGGACCGAATCTCTTCCAGGTTTATGTGGGCCGAATTTTGCCCTAGTTTTAGCCTATAAAAAGGCACCTCTTGTAAGAGTAAAAGACAGATTATTACAACCAGAAATCGTGAGGAATTTTCCTTCAAGTTCTTAATCGAACTTACTCTTGAATTCTTGAGTTCATGGCTTAGGATTGCAATCAGACTTTATCGATTAGTTTGTTCCCTAATCGTGGTGTCTCTTCATCCATCTTTATTTGCTTAAGGTTGCTGATTACCTTTGTGTGTCAGAGGTCTTGAGTTCATGAGAACAATCGAGTTCAATTTCTGTTGGGAGAAAAGATCCAACTCTGATAATTACAAGGTTGGGAGGTTCTAGGAGGGTCTTCCCCTAGGGTTGCCTATATCAGTTGGTAATCAGAGCATCAGGTTAATTCTCTTTTAATTGAAGTTGTTCATATCTTGTTAGTTTGTGTTTTTGTCAAAAAAAAAAAAACTGTAGCGATTACTGTTCATCGTTACTGTTCCGAATTACTGTTCATCGTACTGTAGCGTACTGTTCACGTTACTGTTCATCCGAGTCAAAAAAAAAACTGTTTGGGTGTTGTCTTTTTGTGTTTTCTGTCCAAGTTCTTGGGTCTATTATACTTGTGTTTGGGTTGTTAGGGTTTAAAGACAAAAAAAGAAAAAAAAAAGAGTCACGTACCTTATCTTGTTTTAGTGTTCAAGTTGCTAGAGTATTGCTGGAATTTTCTTTTGAGTATTGCTGAAATTCTGTTTTGCCTATTTCTTGAGAATTGGTTGTTGTTTTTACAAACCCTAGACACCGCAACATAATTTGGGGAAATTCTTGTGTTTCTTGAACAAATTCTTGAAGTTCTTGGACCACCAAGTCTTGTTTTGAAAATTCTTGAACAATAAACCAAGAACTAGGGATTTCTTGGAATTGGCATAACCTTTCATCCGTTTTCTTGAACTTGTTGGTGTGATCTGAATTTGTGTTCTTTGAAAAGCCGAAAAAAAAAGGAAGAAGAGAAGGAATTGGCTCTCACACAAAGGAAATCAAGTTTCCCAAATCTTGAGTTTCCAATTCTTGATTGGTCTCCAATTCTTGATTAGTCTCCAAATCTTGATTGGTTTCCCAAAAAAACTTGAGTCTCCAAATCTTGATTGGTTTTCAATTCTTGAGTTTCCAATCTTAATTGAATTTCAACGACCTCAAACTACCTAACCAGACCCCAAGCACCCCAAAATCAGTTTCCAAAACCAAACCTAAACCGCCACAAACACCTTAGCCACACCGCCTTTAAATTCTTGGGTTTCTAAAATCGGTTGAGCTAGTCTTTGCGAGCCGATTTCCCTGAAATTTGAGGACTGGTTCTTGCATTATTTGAACATCCCAAAATCACCACTTACCCTCCAAAATACTGACCAGAAACTCAGCAAAACAGCAGCTCAAAAAAAATAAAAGTTCCAGCTTCGGGTAGAGTTTTTCTAGGATTTACAAAATTCTGATTTGTGTCTTATTACTTGCTTATAGGGTAATTAATTCTGGAATTTTTTAGAGTTTGAGTTGTTTTAAGAACTTCGAGAAGGAAAATTGAGAGTGAGTGTGTTTTCTTGAGTGATACACGAGTGCTTTGCAAGGTAGACTAGGATACATTTGTTTTGCAGGTTTGACAATATGTCTCAAGAGGGGAACATGGCCGAGCCGTCTGAGACCGACGTGTCACTCAAACTGGTGCTCCAAACTCTTCAAAAACAAGCGGAGAGACATGAATTTGCGATGGCACAAATATCCGACAGGTTGGCTGCCATTGAGATGCGAGGTACCGGAGATACACACCATAGGGTTTCGAGTGTTCAGAGTGCTGATCATGATGCGGATGATGAGGGGTATCATTTTCACATCTCATTTCGATCAAGGAGAAGCCAAGAGGGAGCGAGGGAAGGTCGAGGCCGACCTAGGAGAACCGATGACAATCTTGGGTCCATCAAGACCAAGATGCCTACCTTTCATGGGAAAAATGATCCTGAAGCTTACTTGGATTGGGTTAGGCGAGTTGAGCAAGTGTTTGAAGTCCACAATTACTCCGAAGATAAAAAGGTGAAACTTGCAGCTATTGAATTTCAAGATTATGCATCTATTTGGTGGGAGCAAGTATGTGCCACAAGAAGGAGAAATAGGGAACAACCGATTGCCACTTGGACTGAAATGAAGCAAGTGATGAGGAAACGATTTGTACCCTTCCATTATACCACGGACTTGTACAATCGAGAGAACGAACATAAACTCAAGCAAGAGAATGAATCTCTCAAGAGGAGGGGTTCCATGCAATCTACCTCTTTAAAGCCGGTTTATGCAAGAGGTGATAAGAAGGTTCATTCAGCATTTTCTAAGACTAAACTTAGAGTTGAACCACCTCATGCGGAGTCATTTTGGGAGACATATCAACGTCTTCTACACCAAAAACAAATGGAGTCAAATGGATGCTATCAAAGTGAGTTTTCTAAGAAGGAGATAGCTGACCCTATTCCCAACAAAGGAGTATCTCATCCTATTGAACCATTTGTTGAGGAGGTTGATGATGAGAAAACAATCGAGGGCGTTAAACTAGATAAAGAGATGGAAAAAATCTGATGAGATGAGTGGTAAAAAGGAAGAAAGGAGAGAAAGTGAGACGATTGTGAGCAAAAATGTGAGGGCTTATTGTTTTTCTAACGAACTTACCTTTGCTTTATTTAGTGTTTCTTCATTTGTGCAGATTAAGCAAAGTCAAGTGAAGTTAGTCATGCCATGCTCCATTCCAAAGTCACTTATACAATTCACTAGTTTCCATGGAGTTTGTCTTTTAGGAATTGAATCTATCTGGAATCATCTCATGGAACAATTTCAATTCAAATCTGTCCATACCAAAGGGGAATCACGTCAAATCCACCATGAAGGGAGAATTCTGAAATTTGACTCTCATTTGCTACCTATGGGTCATTCATCATCTTTACCTTCTTTTGAGTATAATTTCCATCCTAACACTTATATTTCTTATCCAGATTTTGAAGAAAAGTGTAAAAGGCTAGCAATGCCTTCTCAAATTGAATCAATTGGTGAAAGGAATGATGAAGTGTCAAAGGGAGTTTTCACACTTAAAACTTGTTCTATACCTTCTTACCATTTAGTTGATAATGTACCATTACTTCTTTACCCGATTTCAAATTTGTTTCAAGTTGAAGTTTATTTTGTTTTTGTAGGTTGTAAAGCTGTCCACAATTTTCCAGTTTTGATTCAAGACTTACAACCTGATTTTGTGCTTATTCCAACTAAATGTGGTGATCTTTCATGCTTATTCACTCCGCCAAAAGCTGGTGGCCAAGTGCTCAATTTGTCAACTTCAACTTGTGCTAGTTCGAGTAACTCTCATGAAGTGGAATTCAATTGTTTGCTACCTTATATGTTGGAAGATGAGAAATTGTGTGTCACGCAAGATCCCAAAGCTGTCCTTCACAAGTTGTTTAGTGCCTCATCCATGCAACAAGTTACTCCCATTTTATCCAAGCAAGATGATTCAAATCAATGTCAACTAGTGCTGGATTTTACACCTTTGCACAATCAAGGTGTCAATGTGAAGATCCATGACCAAAGACTAATTAGAGAGTTTTGGATTGCCACTTGGGATTTTCACACGCCTTACACAAGTTCTTTCCTACCTTGGCGCATGTCCTTGTTTGAGCGCTTCCCGAAGCTGACCAAACGACATGCAACATGGCTCGTAGTCATTCGTCTACTTCCAACACTGCTGTCCTTTAAGCGCACCATCGATTTGTGGACAACTCACTTTCAAGAGGAGACTTTGAAGATTCGAGGACGAATCTTTTCGAGGAAAGAGGGAATGATGCGGATACGGGTGTGTAATAATTAACTTCAACCTTGGGTCAAGGATCCTTTGGTCCACATTGGCGGTCCGATGACAAGATCAAGATCCAAGAGGGTGAAGGAAGCTTTACGAGCCTTGATCATTCACCATACAAGCAAGGAACAAGCTAAGTTTGAAGATTTGATGGACCATGAAGTTACTTTGTTCACTTGTACGTTTGAAGTAAAGGAGTGATCTCATACTTGTTAGCTTAGTTGGTAGTTGTTTTAAGACTGTCCCGTTTAGTAGTTGTTAGGCGTTGAGTATTTTATTACTTATCGGGCCTTATCGGAAAGCCTTAAAGAGCTAGCTCTTTAAGCTCTTTTATGCGGACCGAATCTCTTCCAGGTTTATGTAGGCCGAATTTTGCCCTAGTTTTAGCCTATAAAAAGGCACCTCTTGTAAGAGTAAAAGACAGATTATTACAACCAGAAATCGTGAGGAATTTTCCTTCAAGTTCTTAATCGAACTTACTCTTGAATTCTTGAGTTCATGGCTTAGGATTCCAATCAGACTTTATCGATTAGTTTGTTCCCTAATCGTGGTGTCTCTTCATCCATCTTTATTTGCTTAAGGTTGCTGATTACCTTTGTGTGTCAGAGGTCTTGAGTTCATGAGAACAATCGAGTTCAATTTCTGTTGGGAGAAAAGATCCAACTCTGATAATTACAAGGTTGGGAGGTTCTAGGAGGGTCTTCCCCTAGGGTTGCCTATATCAAAGGATCTACTTAATAATTTGTAAAATTACTCATTCACCCCTAATGGACTAAGGCTGGTCGGTTGGGCTCAACATGAGCTTATTCGGCCTTTATTATTATTCCTACAACCAGCTACTTAACTCGACAAAGGTAGCCCATCTTGCAAGCCGTGTTCTCTTAGTCACCCGCGGCTCCCTCATGGGCTTGGAGTAGGTTCACCAATGTGTGGTGATTCTCTTGAATCCCTCCTATGCGTGTACGAATGATTCGTAGGAATGTTTGGAGGGTCTCTCGCATCTTCCTTGCCCTTGCTCGAGTCATCGGTCCAAGGTTCATCGATGGTGCACTTAGAACCTCACTCGAGCCTCTTGAAGCGACAACTTGAGTTCTTGGCGGTTCCTCATCATTCTAGGTCATGGTATTCTGGAGCACTGTCGTACCCATGTCAACAAGTGCTAAATTTCGACAGGTGCCAAGGTACCCTAGCTGGCCTTTGCGGACAATACAATAATTTTTACTCGGTGTTTGGCCAATGGCTTAGAGGCTTTACGAGACTTCTTACTCATTTATTAGAAGCATTCAGGTCAGAAGATGAATATGGACAAGAGTGCATTCCTTGCATCCTCAGACAGTCTATGGTCCAGTGTAGTATGGTAGTTTCGGTGTTTGGCATTACCCAACAATCATTTCCCATGAAATATTTAGGGATTCCTAGGGTCCACGGGAAGATGAATGCAGTACTCTAGGATGGTCTGTTGGCGAAATTCCAGGCACGCTTATTCTATTAGAGCTCAAAATTGTTAAGCATAGGGGGGAAGGGAAATCATTTTGCTCAGGCATGTGCTCTTGCCTATTCCATTGTATATGTTGTAGGCAATCTATCCTTCGAAATCCGTGATGGTCGCGGTTGGGTAGGATTTGTAATTCATTCTTATGGGATTTGAATATTGAGTCAAAGCATTTGCATTGGGCTGCTTGGGAGAAGTTATGTTTTCCTATACACGAAGGCGGCTTAGGGTTCATTCTTTTTCTGATATCGCCCGGTCATTTGCATGTAAGTCCTGGTGGTGGCTTCGTAAGAAGGACTCGATGGGCGGATTTCATGCATGAAAAGTATGTCAAGGGCATTCCCTTACTAGTTATGGTGGATCGTCCTCCGGTTTCCTGGCGGCAATTGTTTGATGTTAGGGAGGCTGTTGAGTCGAGGATTCGGTGGAGTCTGGGTAGGGGTCGGGTTGATTTGTGGCATGACATCTAGTACGGGGATATGTCTCTAGCACAGGAACTGGGGAAACACCAACCTCTACACTTTTCGGTGGGAGACTTTTATACAGATCAAGGCTGGAATATTTCTCGACTTAGGCAGTAGGTTCCAGACTTTATTGTTAAGCGAATTACTCAGTTACAGTTTTTTCCAGATCAGGAAGACGTCACGGTTTGGCTACCCTGTGACAGCCCCACCTCAACCTAAGGCAAACCAAAGGGTTCGGCGGACCGCCAGCCCAACTCTCGCCAGGACTACAGAGACACACAACACAAACCTCACCTAACTTGCGATAGAAATCCCAAGAAAACAACCAATCGAAGGCTAATAGGTCATTTACACACAAGCTAAATCGTTTCGAATGACAATATAGTGCTCGAACGCTTCGACGGATGCAAAAATAAAATAAAATAAAATAAACAAAAACGAGCCGTTGATGAACAGTGACTGCCACGTCACTATCCGGCTGGAATTAGGCCGGATGGTTAGTGCAATAAGATTTTCAAGAGAAGCTGACTTCGAATGGTACCAAATCCCCTGCAAATCCGACCAGGTATCCGGCCAAAACTTGGCCGGATGCCGCGAACAGTAACCTCTCCAAAATGTTTCTTTCCTTGATCGATCTTCGTACTCAACCGGAACACAACCGAAACAAGTACACTTTATCCAACACTCATGAAAACACATTACTAAAGAAAATAGTTCACATATACAAGAGTAAACACTTTTATAAATCCACGTTCATAAACTTTACAAATCAAAGGGAACTTGGAATCAAAATACATTTAGGGTTTTTCAACTACCGAGGAGCTATACAAAAGAACAAATGAATGCCTAACTAGCTCAACTCGCTTCTCAAAACATGGTTCCGAAAGTTGTTCCTATAAGGAAAATAAATTAACGGGAACGGGGTGAGTTAGAAGCTTAGTGAGGTACCAGAAGTATAACAGTCACAAATCATGATATTTCTTTTTACGGCACATATGTGACGCCACGAAAAGAATGAGTGTGAGAACCCGGAAATTTTCTAATTTTCTAGTGTTTATTTTATTTAATTGCCCGTCTTTTCTACATTTTCTTTATTAGAAAAATTCCCCAGATAAAGTTTATGAGCAAAGATAGTTTCAAAATGATTTTTCTAGTATCGGTTAGTTTTTTTAAAAGCGTATTTTGAAACCCGCAAGTGCGGTAAATGCATTATATTTTTTACAACTTGTTGGAATTTTGTATTAAGTGATATTATTTTACAAAGTGTTAAGATATTTGTATTGGAGAGACAAAAAGATAAGTTTTAAACCAAAAGGTGACATGTGTCACCTTCTTATTCAAAGTTGGACTTTGACTAATTTGCATCACCTTTACTAAACCTCAAAAATTGACCAATTTCTCTCCATTTTAAGCTTGTCTTGGCCGAACCTCTTGGAGCAAAAATACAAGAAGAAATCCTTCAACTCCAACTCCATTTCTTGCTCAATCTTGTGAATCAACCGTTAAACTTTCAAATTCCTCCACAAAAGTCACTTGTTTAGGAAGATTGAAGGTAGTGGTGGAGTGATTAGAGAAGGCAAAGGACTAAGCCATCAACTTTCTTGATATTTCAAGGTTCATGTCTAGCAATCCTTTCTTTGTTCTTGATTATGCTAAATTAGTGACTTGTGATGGCTAAAGAGATGGTTTGATGGATTATATCTTGAGTTGTGGTTGACTTGATGAAGTTTTATTATTTTTGGGGATTTTTCTGGTTTAATATGAACATGATTGTCTGGCTATCTATGATGATTGGAAATGGTATATAATGATTCTAGAAGGTGGAAAAAGTGGACAATTGCAATCAATTTCTGTTTTGGAAGAAATTTCAGAAAATTAGGTTTTGTGAAGGAACATTCTGCCCGAATTTTTATCTCCTAGTTAGAGGCCGAATTGGCCTTGGATTAAAACATAAAAGTTGTAGATAATGACATTTTAAAGGTGTCTACAAAATTTTAAGTCAATCGGAGTAGCGTAGAATGAGAAAAATCAAAATTACCCTTGTTGTCCTGGTTTTACCCGAATGTAAGAATTGCGCCTGTAATTGGTTGTTTTGGCTGGAATTGCTTCCGAATTGGTTGTTTAGGTCTTCTGATGAAATGTATCCCTGTTTCTTAGCTTTCCTTTGGTTTTGGAATTTCTGGATTTGGACTTTGATAGCCTGATTTATGATGTTTCCGCTAGAATACGTTCTGTGACTCTGTTTTTGTGATTCTGGTATGGTATCTTGCATTTTTGACCTGGTTACACTCGAAACTGGGTTGAGTGACCTTCTGCAATATTGTAACCCTGTCTTTTAGCTTCGAAACGGTGTATCTTGTACCTTCATCCGACCATCGTAGTACCTTTGGTGCCATTACCGTAAAATGACGTCAAAACTGTTTTTCTGGTTTTGAGTTTAACTTTCATTTCCGGACTTTTCCCTAGCTTGACTTGTACTAGTACTACTGGGAGCTTGCTGAATGGAATATGGATGAACTTGTTGTTGTGTGTGTACCTTTGGGTTGGAATGAGGAAATAATGAAGCCCTGATGGCTGGAAAAGTAAAGAAAGATAAGAGGAAGTGTTGTCCGAATTTTGAGAGGACTTGTTTGCATTGAGTTTGTGATCTAAGACTTGGATTTGAGCAAGGCAATGATACATGAAGCCGTGGAGGTGAGTGACCCTAAACTATTTCCAAAGTACTTGTGAAACGTTTCTTGCATTATTTACTCGAGTGCATATCATGCGTGCTTGCATGTGAGTTCATGACAAGTTTTGGCTTTACTGAGTTCTTGGGAAGTCTTGTGCTGGACACCAACGTCTCCACTCTGTTGATGGTTCATGTTCATGTTTATCTGGAGCTCAAGAAGGGGCTCCTTCTCTGTTAATGTTAAATGATCTATTTGAGCGTTGGGTGTTCAAGTGCTATGATTTCACTGGCTCACGAGAGCAAAAGACGTACATTTGATCTCTGATTCATGACATCATTGGAATATATTACTGTGCAATATATTTGATGACTGCTTTTACTGGTTACTCGCTGAGCTTCTAGCTCACCCCAAAAATATTTTATTCCCCTCCACAGGGCTCAAAGCGAAGGAAGGTCTTGTTGTGCTTATTCACGTGTCTGGATGGCCTATATCTTGTACAGTTTGGATTTGGAAATCATTTTATGTATAGTTGAGAATTATTTCCGCTTCGCTTTTGACATGTAATTATTGGAGAATTTGATGTAATATTTGAGTTTTATCTTGTAATTCATTTGAGGATTGTAGTGAACGACTGAGTCCCGGCGAGAGATGGGCAGGCGGCCCGCCGAACCCTCTGGTTCGCCTTAAGGGGAGGTGGGGCTGTCACAACATATACACGTCAAATAAAAGAAATGAATGGACACCACAAATCAAAGGATACAGGTGGCTCTCAGGTGCCAAATCGCCGTTGCAGTACTTGATCCGACTACGTTGACCCTCCGTCACCTTTTAATGAAACACACATGTCCGTAGACCCCGCTTACGCCACAATCCCGTTCACCAATCATACGCCCTTACCGGGCCCGAACGCTAAACAAGAACGGAAATGGTAATACTCGAGTATACCGTAGTCATGGGTCTCATACCCATAGATTCCTCACAACAGTCCCCATGGCTTGCAATTCTCCTCGACCAAGTCCTTACTGACTCGAGTCAATTGACTTCCAATGAGGTTGAGCTCAGAGGTAACAGTAATGGTCGTTGGATACATGTCCAAACGACATCGCAGCAGGCACAGGTAACAGGTTCAAGTATACATAGGAAACAAGTCACACAAATCAGAGAACGAGTGTGATAAAGTACACCCTCGTCTCGTACAAAATAAGTAGGCATTCAAGTAACAAGGTACAAGTATAGATAACCAGTTTAGCAATAATCCAGGGGAGTAGTACACTCACCAGTTCAAGTACAGATACTTCAAAAGTTTTCACCCAAAGAGGCTTTAATCGCCAAGAAACCCTAAAAGAACCAAGGTAAAACAATTATAGTTCCCACAATCACGAATCCAGTAAACAAAATGCACAAATGAGGCTCGACTACAAGTCATAGATCTCGTCAAATAATTACTCATGCAAGTGTGCAAAACATGATTTTGGGATGAAAAGGTAACATGAAGACCTAGGGCTCGAACAACCCCAAAAGCCCTTCTTATATATATCCCAAACCAAACCAAACTCGAAGAAATCCAACACTTCCAAAATTTGGACAGCATATCCCCTACATTTCCTTACTTTTCCATCCTACAATCAAAACCAATTCATCTCAAATGAACCACATACAAGTCATAGACTATAAAATACATCTTTCGGCACAATAAGCACAACTATAAGATTGAAACGAATTTTATGGTGTTTCGAAGCCAAGACATATACCTACATTTGTTATGGAGACCTCCAAATCCAAATCATGCATTTTCATGGTCAAAAATGGAAATCCCCATGAAACCAGAAATCTGTCCGCGAAACAGGGCTCATGGGCAGTCAAGGGTATTTCTGTCATTTCATGGGATACAGTACTCCGATTGAGTTGAAATTTTGTAGGCAGTTAGCTAACACTATTTTCTACAACATTCATGTTTTAACCTAAGCCTGATTCGACCTCTAACATGCACTAATAAAGCCGGTCAGAACAGGGCAGATTGGAACCCTAAAACTGAAATTTTCCGCACAAGCTGAAATTTTCCGCAAATAACCGCAATTAATGCACAAGGGATCCATTTAGCACAATTTAGAGCCATCAATTCAAGGCCAACCATAATCATCATGTGAAAACAGAAAAATTCCCAAAAAATCAGAAATTTAGCTAACTTCACTTTAATCCATGAAATCTTCCATAAAACAACCTATTTAGCCACCATAAATCACTAATTTACCATAATTAGGAACAAAGAGTGAGTTTTCAAGCAAAACACCTTAACTCCTCAAGAAAGGTAGTAGCTTAGGGGTTTTTCCTCCAAAACAACTCCACAACCACCTTGGAAACTATCTTGGCTAACACTTTTATGGAGTGATTAGAACTCTTGATGGTTAGAACTCAAGATTGAGCAAGAAATTGAAGTGGAAAAAGGAAGGCTTCTCTTGTATTTTTGCTCCAAGAGGTTCGGCCAAGGCAAGCTCAAAATGGAAGGAAATTGGTCAATTTTGAGGTTTAGTAAAGGTGATGAAAATTGGTCAAAGTCCAACTTGCAATAGGGTCATGACACTTGGCACCTTTAAGGGTTTGATCTAATCCGCTTAACTTCCAATAGAAATTGATCTAACCAATTTCTAATTATCTCCTAACACCTTGTACAATAATATCCCCGTATGCAAATTCACTTAATTATCAAAATTTAACACACGTAATGCACTAGCGGGCCCCACGTACAATATACACGTCTAATGTCCCATAAACTAACTTATACTTGCAAAAATGATTTCAAAACTATTCTTGCTTATAAAAAATCTAGCAAATTAATATAATAAGGTAAAGAAAAGGAAAATTTCATATGAAGAAATAAAATTAAAGAATATAAAAGAAGGAAATTTTACGAGTCCTCACACTCTATCCCCCTTAAAGAAATTTCATCCTCGAAATTTCCTTACCAACGAGATCCATCAACATCTAAGTTAAATGGCGGATCGTACCTTTTATGTCCTCAGATGTGTCAGGAACCTGATGTTGCTCTAGGGAGTATACCTGAGCTAGCACCTTCGGTATGGTCCTTTCCCCCTTTGACTAGTCAGGGGTGGTCTTAGTGGACTGTTGGGTTCCCCTTCCTTCTCGAGGTAGGCCTGGGCAATTAGCGATCTGATGATCTGCACTCTCACAACGTAAACATTTTCTTCCTTTCTTCCAGCAAACATCCTCCGTGTGATTCGGCTTCCCTGCGGGTACTATGGGAAGCAGAGTACTGCGGATCACGGGAAGCAGATTTACCCGCAGTGACCACGGGAAGCAGAGGCCGAGCCTTTCTGTGGGGTATCTCTTGATGTCCCCGAAAATCTTATTCCTCCAGTTCCTTTTCCAGACTTAGGAGGTGTGGTCGTATCTTCTTGCCCTTGGCCACCTTCAGGAGTAGCCCTTTTCTTTGCCTGGAAGGTTCTGACTTCTAACCTCGCGCTTTCAACTCGTTGAGCTTTCTCCATCGCATCGCTAAAAGTACTAAGTTGAGCTACAGCCAGGTCCTTCTGAATCTCGACGTTTAGTCCGTGGACAAAACACCTTATCCTCCTTTACTCAGTCACAATTAACTCAGGAGCAAACTTAGATAACCTAGTGAACTGGCTCTCATTTTCGGCGACAGTCTGAGCTCCCTGGCGAAGCCTAATGAATTCATCTTCTTTCTTTCTTGAATTCAAGGTGAAAAATACTTTGCGTTGAACTCCCTCATGAAATTCACCCATGTCTTCGGTGTTTGTTCTCTTTTCCATTTCAATCTTATTATATTCCACCAAGAACGGGCTGCTCCCTCTAGTTGGAAGATAGCAAATATCACTTGTCTCTCTTCAGTATAGTGCAATGCGGCGAAAATATCGATCATCTTCTCCAGCCACATTTCGGCCACGTCAGGGTCTGGCCCTCCAAGAAATTTCGGAGGGGAGAACTTCTGAAATCGTTCGAGGGCTCTATCCTTACCCTATATATGATTACCAGGGTTGTCCGGCTGATTAACAGGATTTTGGCCCTGATGTTCCACTACATGGGCCAATAAATCGATCATACGCTGGATGACAGCCGCTACCTGAACGTTAGGATCCACTCTAAGTTCAGGGTTAGGTTCAGGTATTGGTTCCCGATTTTTCCCTTCATTCGAGGGTTGCTTACGACCGCGTCCCCGGCCTCGTCCCCTACGAGTACCCTCCATTTGGTTGACCAAGTCTAGGGTCGAAACGCGAATACAATATTAAAACAAAGATAGGTATGTAATAGTAACAAAAGTGGACATAGCTCAAAAGGGCATATGTATATATAATATAACTTTATCAAGCAAATCACACATTAATCGTCAGATACAAGCAAAAATATGTCCAAGAAAGTAACAAGGTCATATTCAAAATACACTAGATAAACTAGGCCCAAAAGTACAAAACATCAAACTAAGAGCTTTCCATTCACTCCGTCCACACCCTGCAGGGATACATAGCTTATATCTTAGTCAGGGTTAATCACACTTAATGAAACCCTAATATATCCTACGAAGTTCCGAAAAATCAAAATTCTAAGTCGCCCAAATCATTTCTATCCTAGGCTTTCATCTATTTGGTATTCGGTTACAAGAATTCAAAATAAGATAATTCACAACTCGAGCTAGCCAGTCCCAAGAGTAAATTATCTACATTTAAATTCCTACTCGACATATATATCAATTGTCTCCAAGTAACATGATAAAGGTTTGAAACCTATAACCCTTCATGAGTCATAACTTAGGCTCAAAAGAGCACTTAGTCCTTTACACATACTCACATAATCAAGCCACATTAACCCTCGGCCCAAACTCACTCCGCGCAGAGACCACGCGAAGCAGGCTCTGATACCAACTGTGACAGCCCAACCTCACCCTAAGGCGAACCAAAGGGTTTGGCGGACCGCCTGCCTAACTCTCGCCAGGACTACAGAGACACACAACACAAACCTCACCTAACTTGCGATAGAAATCCCAAGAAAACAACCAATCGAAGGCTAATAGGTCATTTACACACAAGCTAAATCGTTCCGAATGACAATATAGTGCTCGAACGCTTCGACGGATGCAAAAATAAAATAAAATAAATAACAAAAACGAGTCGCGGATGAACAGTGACTGCCACATCACTATTCGACCAGAATTAGGCCGGATGGTCAGTGCAATAAGATTTTCAAGAGAAGCTGACTTCGAAGGGTACCAAATCCCCGGCAAATCCGACCAGGTATTCGGCCAAAACTTGGCCGAATTCCGCGAACAGTAACCTCTTCAAAATGTTTCTTTCCTTGATCGATCTTCGTACTCAACCGCAACACAACCGAAACAAGTACACTTTATCCAACACTCATGAAAACACATTACTAAAGAAAATAGTTCACATATACAAGAGTAAACACTTTTACAAATCCACGTTCATAAACTTTACAAATCAAAGGGAACTTGGAATCAAAATACATTTAGGGTTTTTCAACTACCGAGGAGCTATACAAAAGAACAAATGAATACCTAACTAACTCAGCTCATTTCTCAAAACATGGTTTCGAAAGTTGTTCCTGTAAGGAAAACAAATTAACGGGAACGGGGTGAGCCAGAAGCTCAGTGAGGTGCCAGAAGTATAACAGTCACAAATCATGATATTTCTCTTTACGGCACATATACATGTCAAATAAAAGAAATGAACGGACACCACAAATTAAAGGATACAGATGGCTCTCAGGAGTCAAATCCCCGTTGCAGTACTTGATCCAACTACGTTGACCCTCCGTCAACTTTTAATGAAACACATATGTCTGTAGACCCCGCTTACGCCAAAATCCCGTTCACCAATCATACCCCCTTACCGGGCCCGAACGCCAAACAAGAACGGAAATGATAATACTCGAGTATACCGGAATCAAGGGTCTCATACCCATAGATTCCTTACAACAGTCCCCATGGCTTGTCAATTTTCCTTGACCAAGTCCTTGCTGGCTCGAGTCAATTGACTTCCAATGAGGTTGAGCTCAGAGGTAACAGTAATGGTCGTTGGAAACATGTCCAAACTGTGAGAACCCGTGGATTTTCTTATTTTCTGGACTTTATTTTATTTAATTGCATGCCTTTTCTATATTTTCTTTATTAGGAAAATTTTCTAGATAATTTTTATGAGTAAATATAGTTCTAAAATTATTTTTCTAGTATTAATTAGTTTTTGAGAAATTAAGAGCGTATACCGGTTGTGGGACCCACTAGGTTAAGTTTTGTATACAGGGATTAATTTACTAGGTGTTAAGAGATAATTAGAGATTACTTAGTTAGATTAATCTAGGAGAGACAAAAGGATGAGATCAAGCATAGGAATTGTCGCGCCCCACTTTTTGAATGTGTGTGGTGTGTGATCGTGGTGTGTGTTGTGAGTTTGTGTGTGAGATATGAAATGTGAACGTGTGAAAGTGAAAATGATGAAAGGCCATGGGACTTAGGAATGCGACGATTTGGCCAAGTGAAGTTCAAAAAAGGGTTTTAATAAAAATGGAGTCGCCACTTGGTATAGAGTTAGGGTGTACCAAGTCACCCAAAAATGATTTTTGTTTTTGAATGAAAAAAGTAAATAAACCCTTTTAGAGAACTTTTTGGGTCTACGTAACCAAAAGAGGGATCGGGGGTCACATTTGACGAAGGGGAAGGCAAGGATAAAAATCCAAGGCACCCCTTCGACCTAGCCAAGGCTAGTTGCGTGACTTAAACCAATTTTTCCTAATTTTTCTACCCAAGGCATGTATCGCGTATTGGATATGTCTATATGAATGCAAAACGGAAGAAAAAATGCAAACCTAAATTCTAAAATGTCTCTTGTAAGGTTTTTGGTCCCAACCACATGAATTGTGGCGGCCAATAAAGGAAAACCTTATAGAGGTCGATTAATGCAAATGATGGCTAAAGTGCAAGTGTGCAGGTGTATAAAAAGGTGCACGTGTGAAATTGTATGAAAAATCCAAGTGTTTGTGTGCAAGTGTATGAAAAGGTGCATGTGTGAAATTGTATGAAAAAAATCCAAGTGTCTGTGTGCAAGTGTATGAAATATAGTGATAAGTGCATATAGGTGTAATTAAGTGCAATTTTGTGAAGTAGAAATCAAAATGAACAATAAGGAAAGGAAAAGTGATGAGGAAATGTGAATTGGAAAAAAATGAGTAAGTGATAAATGAGAATGAATGAACCTAAAGGAATGCATCAGGTCGGGTATGGGAATGACTCCTAACTTTTCCGACTTCGATTTTCCCTTTGATTAGAAAGCAAAACTAGCGTGCTAAGGCTATCGAGTAGCCACACTCGCTCGTTTCCCTTATCAGAAGGGGACTCTCAAGCAAATGAGCCCTATAACTAGTATGAGATGCAAAACCTAAAAATGAGGGGAAAAAGGGGTTCGAGGAGCATGCCAATGATAAAACTAAGAAAAATGCATGACATGTAGTGAACATGCAAATATGCACTAACAAAAGGGGATGGCCTATTGGGTCTAGCGTTGGACTAGCCCTTTCTATGAATTCCTAATGAAATAATGAGCCACAACTAGCATTGGACTAGTGTGGTGACGTACATTCATCTATCACATTCATTCATGGCTATGGAAAGCGATTAGACATGCCAAACACCCATAAACACATAGCACATAACAATTAGCATGCTCGACTAAATGCAAGGCCCTAACAAAGCAAATTAACACGTAGCAACTAAGCATGCAAGACACATAAGGCAATTAAAGCCCTAACTATTACATTTGCTAGCTAGGCACATGTCTTCAACAGGTCTTCATCGAATGCTCCTCCAAGCCCTATCTATTACAAGCCAAGAGGTGTACACATACCCCATAAAAACATAAAGGGGAAGGGGTAAATGGACCAAATTGCTCGCCAAGCCCTATCTATTACAAGCCAAGAGGTGTACACATACCCCATAATGAATAACTTAAATAAAAAGTAAAAATAAATGAAATAAATGCAAGGAATTAAGGAAAGGCAAGGAAAGCGAAATAGACATGCATATTCACATAACACGTAGGAGCACGTAGGAGAATATAAAGTAAGAAGTGAGAGATAGGGGGTACCTCCCTTGGAATGGAGCTCTAACGGGGTGAAGTCACTTATTCATCCTCCAAAATAATAAAATGGTTAGGGTACCAATTTATTTGACAAATAATCACAAAGGATAAAAATAAACATGAATTTGAATCAATGAAATCATGTTGACAACCTACATTTAAGAAGTCAAAAGAAGAAAGGACTTGATTGCAAAAATTGACAAAATTTTGGGGTCAAATTAAAGAAAAATAAAGTTCAGGGACCTATTCGCAATTAAATTAAGGACCGAATTGAAAGAAGTTGAAAATGTTCAGGGCCACAATACAGTTAAGGAGAAATTCAGGAACTGATTTGCAAAATCGTTTTCTGGTTTCCTAATGGACCAAACCATTGGGCCATTTCCTTTATTTGTTTGGGCCAAAGCTTCCCAGCCCAACGGAAATCCAAAACAAAAAGGAATGGGCCATTTTATTACATTTCTTGGGCCAAAACCCCTCTTAGCCCAACCGAAGCCCAAGCAAAACCCACGGGCTAGCCTATCTTAAGTCCAAGCAAAGTCCAACTAAAAATATGTGTGGGTTTCATCCCTTAACCCCTGTCAACAACCCAGAAAAACAAATCACCAATCCACTTATCAAACCCAAACAATAAGTCCAACCCAAACCTAATCTTGTTTTATGAAAAGCCAACAAGACAAAAACTCAACTAAAAAAACACTAAAATCTGATTATGCATTAAATCTCAGCATTAATCTATCCAAAAAAAGAAAATGAAGGTTTTTGGGTGAAGTTAGTTCAAATTCCAGATTTTTTGGGTCACAGTGGAATTAGGCAGAAAATGAAGGTTTCAATTGCAATTTTTCAGAATTACTTTCAAGCAAGCTACGAAACTTCATCTTCTTCGTTGGGTTTTTACAATTTTCTTAGCTGCCATTTTCATAGATTGTTCAAGCAACACTCACAGTTCCAAGCCAAAACTAACAAATTCATTCCCAAAACCCCCTAAAACTTCAACATTCACACAACTTCACTTTGGGAAGCCAGTCATTGCAGATCAAACGAGGAACCAAATGAGCGAACATGCAACGACAGAGAAATGAAATCAACCTTCTAGTAGCATTTTCGTTTGGGCATTCCGTCGAGCAGGTTGAGGGCATTAAAGATCCTACCAGATTTCTGCTCAAATTGAAACATGACTAACCCAGAAATTTGTTCAAAAACCAAGGAAATCAGTCCAACACTTTATCAGCAACTCAAGAAAGTTAAATCTAATCGATACATGTATGTTCGGCAAATTCAGACAATTCAACAGGGAAAAGTGCACTAAAGCAAAACCACGGGGAATCTGTATCAAAAACTTGAAAAAGAAAACGGAAATCTTAAAGAACAAAGGCAGCTTACAGTGCTCTGCTTGGCAAACTTTCGCCGATAACGACGACGGTGGTTCCAGCGGTGGTGGCGGCTCTGGTTCTTGACGCTGCAATGGCTGACTTGGAACGAGAATCAACAGTTCATCAGTTGAAGGCTACTTCTTAGCAATCGCTGCAGAGGTTGCGACAGAGGAGGAGGCTGACGAGGTAGTTGGAAGAGGGGTGGTTATGGTGGAATTTGACGTTGTGGTGGCGAATGGCGGTAGTGAAAGTTGAAAGGTGCGGCAGAGGTGGACTCGGCGAGGCGGTGACGGCATGAGCGGCGGTGGTTCCGGCAACTCTTCGGATGGACTCCCCTGCTTTCCTCCCTCTGTTTTCCTTTCCAGCTGCAAGCTGTAGCCGTTGCCCAGATTTCCCCATTGAAGATTTGAGGGCTCCGTGAAGGGAAGCCAAGGGCGCCGCCTCCTGCTGCCTTTCTCTTTTTCTGTTTTTAGCTTCATCCGTTTCAGCCCGAAGCCGCCCGAAGCCCATTGCTCTGCTTTTCTCATTTTTGCTCCTACCTTGCTCTGTTCTTCCGCTAGCCTTCCTCTCTGTTTGTTTTTCATCAGCCCCCTTTGCTCTCTATTCCCTTTTTTTGTTCCCAGATTTTCTATGTTTTTTCTTACTCTTTTCCTTCGTCCGTAGTCTTTCTCCCTTAGCCCTCTTTGGCTTGCGGCTGTTCTTATTTTTTAAAGGCATCCCCCAAAGAAACCAAACCTAAGATCAAAGGCTAAGATCTCATCCTCCAAAAATAGGCTTATGTGCAAAAAATAAAATAAAATAAGATAAAGTAAAACCTAACATCGAAACAAATTAAATTAAAAATTAAATGATTAAAGTTTAATTAAACGATAAAATGACTTAGAAAATAATAATAAAAATAAAAATGAAATTAATCAAAATAGAAATAATAGTAAACAAAATTCCTTAAAAATTTGGTGTCTACAGTTTGCCCCTCTTTGTCTGAGTTTTGGAAAAACTTGAGACAAAGAAGTAGACACCAAAATGCTTACCTGCCATTCGGTTGCCCCCATTCGGAGGACTGACCTAAACCAAGGAATTTTAAACGTGGGACTGGCCCCGAACAGAAAATGTAAACGGGATAGACCCGAACAAAATTTAAACGGATAGACCCACGGGATAGACCGGACATAAATGTAAATGGGATAGACCCAACGGGCGATAGACCCACGGGATAGACCCGGACTGAAATGTAAATGGGATAGACTCAGACAGAAATTTAAATGATAGACTAGACAGAAAATTTAAATGGATAGACCCACGGATAGACCCGGACAGAAATTTTAAATGGATGACCCAGACATAAATTAAATGGATAGACCCACGGGATAGACCCGCGACAGAAATTTAAATGGGATAGACCGACTGAAAATGTAACGGGATAGACCCGGGACTGAAATGTAAAATTGGGATAGACTCAGATAGAATTTAAATGGGATAGACCCAGACAGAAATTTTAAATGGGATGAATTGAAGTGAGATGGAGTATTGTGGGTTGACCCATAGTTTATTGGTGATGCAAATGAAAGAGCGAAATGAAGTGTAACGGGACTGATCCACGTTCCAGTGGCTGTGAAAATGAAATGTCTTCGACAATCGGACAGTGCCGGATCCAAACCCGAGCCGGCCGTGATGAAACTTGATTGATTTTGATTTTTATTTTTCCTGATTTTTCTTCTTTTTTTATTTTTTATTTTTTAATTTTTGATTTTTTTTTTTGAGGGAATCTTTTCAAAATTTGCCCCAGTATGATGAATTGGTCAGTGAGACGACATCTGAGCCTGACGGGGTGTGGACGGTCAGCGGGATAAAACCCGGTCCTGCCGAGATTGCCGGGATAAAACCCGGTCCCAATGTGAGATAAGCGGTCAGCGGGATTAAACCCGGTCCTGCCGAGATTGGCGGGATAAAACCCGGTCCCAATGTGAGATAAGCGGTCAGCGGGATTAAACCCGGTCCTGCCGAGATTGGCGGGATAAAACCCGGTCCCAATGTGATATAGCGGTCAGCGGGATGAAACCCGGTCCTGCCGAGATTGGCAGGATAAACCCGGTCCCAATGTGAGATAAGAGGTTAGCGGGATTAAACCCGGTCCTGCCGAGATTGGCGGGATAAAACCCGGTCCCAATTTGATAAAAACGGTCAGCGGGATTATACCCGGTCCTGCCGAGTTGGCGGGATAAAACCCGGTCCCAATTTGATAAAAACGGTCAGCGGGATTATACCCGGTCCTGCCGAGATTGGCCCAATTTGATAAAAACGGTCAGCGGGATTAAACCCGGTCCTGCCGAGATTGGCGGGATAAAACCCGGTCCCAATTTGAGATAAGCGGTCAGCGGGATTAAACCCGGTCCTGCCGAGATTGGCGGGATAAAACCCGGTCCCAATTTGAGATAAGCGGTCAGCGGGATTAAACCCGGTCCTGCCGAGATTGGCGGGATAAAACCCGGTCCTTATTTGATAAAAACGGTCAAAATTGATAAAAAGCGGTCAGCGGGATTATACCCGGTCCTGACGAGATTGGCGGATGAAACCCGGTCCCAATTTGATTAAAAGCGGTCAGCGGGATTTATACCCGGTCCGTGCCCGAGATAAAATAAAAGACATACGTTAGTCAGATAGACTCGATGCTAACGGTGTGGTGGAATGAAACGCACACGCTAGTGAGATAGACTCAATGCTAACGGTGTTGAAATGAGAAACACACACGCTAGTGAGATAGACTCGATGCTAACGGTGGTAGAATGAAACGCACACGCTAGTGAGATAGACTCAATGCTAACGGTGGTGAAATGAGAAACACACACGCTAGTGAGATAGACTCGATGCTAACGGTGGTAGAAAAACAATCCCAACATGACTTTTGTGAAGTTGGCGGCACAAAATCCAGGCCCAACTTGACTTTTGTGAAGTTGGTGGCACGAAAACCAAGCCCAACGTGACATTTGTGAGGTTGGCGGCACAAAGTCCAGGCCCAACGTGAACTTTGTGATGTTGGCGGCACTAAATCCAGGCCCAACGTGATAAAGTGATGTTGGCGGCACCAACTCAGGCCCAACTTGATGATGTTGGCGGCACGAAACTCAGGCCCAACGTGATCTGTGAATGGTCAGTGGGATAAGACCAATCCTGCCATCCAATTGGTCAAGAAATTGGATTTGATCTATCAAGATACAAGAAATTAAATTTGATTTTCCAAGAAACAAAAATTTGAACTTGATTTTTTGATTTTTTGAATTTTTCTGATTTTTCGAGAGAATTTTTTTCAAAAATAATTTGCCCCCAGTGTAGGGCCCTTTTTCCTTTCTTTCTTCTCTTTCTTCGGCATCAGCCTTCCATATCGCCAGATGCTCTTTCGTCGATTCCAACTATGAATACCTGCACAGGGGGCTTTCATGCATTCAAATTTGCCTGAAAAGGGCAGCGTGATTGATTTGAAAGTCTTACTTGACTCTTTGACGAGATCCTCAAACGAGCTATAAAAAATTTGCCCCAATGTGGGCTTATTTTACGAAATCTTGCAAATAAAAATTTTGCCCCAGTACGGGCCTATTTGATTGCAAACAATTGGTTTGGATGCCTCTCCATTTATTTGAACAAAGTAAGAAACTGTGTTTTCTGTATAATGTGAAGCATATAAAACGTCTTGCTTAAAACTACACAGAAAATTTCATGATGAATTTCTCAAAATAATGCCAAATTACAAAAGATTTCTTCCTCACTTTAGCATCGATGCTTTGGGTAATGGGTGTTATGTCTGATTTGGAAATGGGAGGTCAAGATTTGTCTTATTCATGTGCTCAGATGGCATGTAATCCCTTCAATACCACATCTTAGTGAAAGCAAAGAGTTTGTCACCCTTATGTCTTAAGAAAACTTAGTCAACGTATTAGCTTCATGGGCTTGCAAAATTTCGGGTAGAAATGATAGCTAAACATGTAAAAAACTGGTTATACCCTTATAATCACGAATGATTGATGGACTTCTTATGAGCATATCCTCACTTTGGACTGTCATGAAGGAATAAGTCAACGATGGACTTTATTAGCTTGTAATTTGGCTTGAAAACGATAGCTAAAGAATAAACTTCCAAGGACATTGCACTGAAGATCATATCTTCCAAAAACTGCCCCTATTTTGAACTCAAAGATCTCAGAATTTGTTCGTATTCTTTTCATCATTCACCAGGGATTTCAGCGTCGAATTTTTCTGCATTTTCTTGCATTTACTTTTCTTGCTTTGCTTTTCGCCTCTTTTCCCTTTCCCTCAACTTGGTGGACTTTCGCATGATGAGTAGCGTCAACCCCATACCCAGGCAATTCAGAAATACAGCTAAAATTTTCCGGCATCAGAAATTTTCTTGACAAGGCCATTGCAAAGAACAGAAGGCAGGACTTTCGGCTTTTGTAATGGGGTCAGGTGGGGTGCTTAGAAAAGTTAAAGCTCGAAAGCGGATTTCAAAAGCGGTTTGAAAAATCTGAGATCACATTGTTGCGTCAACCCTATTTTAGGGTTAAACCAAAGCTTGCCCCAGTTTATGCTCAATTGAGGCTTTTCACTTTCATTTTCTTTCTTCTTTTGACTTTTCGGCTTTTTGCCATTCTTTGAAATTTGCCCCAGTTTATTTTTGAACTGAGGTTCTCTTTTCTTCTTTTGTTTTTGATTTTGTTGCTTTTCACTTTTTCACTTCTTGAAACTTTTCCTTTTTCAACTCAAACTTGCCCCAGTGTGGGGTTTGCGATTCTCAGGGGTTGCCAAATGAAGTATTTTATTCTGAAGGCTCAAAAATGATAACTAGGGATAGAACGTTTGATTGGAAAAGAAGATGGCCTGACTTGTATTCCGTTCCTTACAATAACTCTGAAAGGAAACTTTCATTAATGCGAAATTTCTGGCATGTATCTGAATTAACTGATTGAGGAAGACCCTTGTTCATCCATATGTGTGAAACATAGGCGATCCACCGGACAAAACTCTTCCTTTTCTTTCTCCTTTTTCAAAATTGGACCTCAAGTGGAATCAAATTCCCCAATTTGCGGTTCCCTCCTTATTCTAGCATTTTTGCTTTTCCCTTTTTCTTTTTTCTTTTTCAAAATTCCCCAATCTCCTTCCCCAATGTGGGGTGCGATCATATGTGCACTCGAAAAGAACCACCAATTTTTAGCTCAAATGAGAATGCAAGGGATGATCAGTGTTTAGGTTGTAGAAACGACGGCCAAAGTATCATTCTTACACCTCATGACAACCAAAGTAACGAAATGGTCATTAAAAATCCATTCCCCTTTTTGATATGTGAAAATTTTCCAATATAGGGTAGTGATCATTAGGGCTCTTATTTGAAACGAAATTACTCTTTCAAGGCTCAAATGGGAGAGCAAATGATAAAATGTGTATAGGTAGAGAAACGAATGCTCAAAGTATCATTCCAAATTTTCAAAACAAATAAGAATAACGCACATTTTTGCTTTCACTTAGATGTGATTTGAATATAATTAGACACAGTGGACATTTCTCAAGCAAAGATTGCCCCAACTTGCAATTCATCAATCAATGTGACTGATTTTATTCTGGGCTAATAGAAGTGGGCAAAAATATGAATTGTACAGTGAAGGAGGAAAAGGTATCTCATTGGGCCTTTTGAGTGACCTCTTTTAATTTTGAGCACTCTTATTGGATAACTCGGATCACCAATCTAATGTAAGGATTTTAGGAAGCATACACTTGTGAATTTTCAGGCTGGAGGTTGAAAAAACCTCAATTTGGTCTTATTTCTCAAAATTCATCATGAACTCTCCAATGAGTAAGAATAAAGAATGAAATGTACATAAATATACACAAAACAATAATTGTCCAAAAATTTCATTGCTGAAAAGTTTGAAACAAAATTTCTCATTCAATTAAGATACAAATGAGAAAAGAGAAACTTGTAAAGAGCTCCACATATACACTTTTTGTCTCCTTTTCTTTTGACAAAAATATATTATCAAGTCAAATATACAAAATTTTCCTTGAAAACAATTATGAAATCTCTTAGAAGCTCTTAGCTTAGAGCTTTCAGATGGATCTGTTAGGTTTCCATTATTGGATCTGCCCAAGAATCAAATAATACTTTCCAAACTTTATCGGATCAAAAAATTGTTATCCAATATAGGGAAATATTTTCATCTTATTGAAACCTTTTTTAGGAATGCAGGGGAGGGGGGAAACAAAAGAAAAATACCCGGAGTCAGTAAGCGAGAATAAAAAATCGGTATGCATGTCCTATGGGGGAGCCCCTTTATGCCAAGGGTAGGCCTAGCATGAAAATACAATCCTCTAGGGTAGGCACTATACCATACCTGACGGATCTGATCAACTCATTGAGTGAAAAATAATTTTGAAAAATTTGGTCAATTGGAGTGACGAGAGACACTTTGTCAAAATGAGGTCAACGTCCGAATGGATTGATCACTTTTGATCGATACAAGAATTTGCAAAAACGCACGGGTTTGACCTTGACGAACTTCCTATCGAAGAGATTGGAACTTTTCTCAGTGAAGCACGGGTCAAAACTCCAACTGATCAAATGGCTGGATGCAATGGATGTTTTTCTCAAAATCGACTAGGTTTTCCATTTTGAAATTCGACATTGAAATCCTAATTGGTCAAATGAAATTGACAATTGATTAAAAATCGATCGGATTACCCTAAAAAGGGAAACAGGTCAAATGAATTGAATGAAATTTAATTTATCCAAAATTAATCAGATCACCCTAAGAAGGGTAAATTGATCAAATAGATTGATCGAAACTTGATTTATTCAAAATCGGCTCGGTTGCCCTAAAAATGGGTAAATTGGCCAAATGAATGAAATTGAATTAGCGATTTATTCAAAAATCGGCCGAATGACCCTAAAAAGGGTAAATCGGTCAAATGATTTGATGATTTATTCAAAAATCGACCGGATGACCCTAAAAAGGGTAAATTGGTCAAACGTATTGATGATTTATTGAAAAATCGACCAGGTCACCCAAAAAGGGTAAATTAGTCAAATGAATTCAAAATCGACTAGATTGCCCTAAAAATGAACAAATTGATAAAACGGACTGGATGAAATTGAGGAATCAAATGATCCAATGGACTGAATGGCTTGATGCATTAGTCTATGAGCCATCTAAAATCAAAATTTGGCCTCAGTTTATTTATCGTCTCATCAGTGAGAAAATATTGGTGAATGTTCCAATTAATGTCCTTTTTGCAAGGGATGTTTACCAATTTGATAAAATGGCCAAAAAGTGATTGTTAGATGCTCATATTCCAAAGATCACTCTATGAAAATGATCGGATCCTACATTACCTTGTGCACTACCCCTTTGGATGGTACAAAATGTAAACGTGCAAGTCTCACTGGATTAAGTATCCGAGACACAAGGTGGCTTATTCCTAGCACGGGATCGCCTAAATGGCATTCCCTTTCTAGGGTTTATGCATGATGCCATTTTATTAAAACAATAAAATATGCAATTTGAAATAAAACGTGACTGACCCTTTATTTGCCAGGGTAGGCCTAAAATGGTATAGCATTATGAATTTATGAACAAAGTATACCGAAATTTCTAAACGTGCAATAACCTATCTATAAGGGTAGGTCCTAAAAGAGGATCGTGCCAGACCTCTTATTTCCTAACGTTTGTGAATGCAATGGGGACACAAAACCAAGAAAAGTTAGTTCAGCCAGATAAATACACATAACACATTGTAGCAACGAAATCAATACAAAGAAATAAAGCAATAAAGAGAGAAAGGGGTTGGACCCCTCCCCTCGTGAATAGTGTCCCTAATAGGGCAAGGCAGACTCTACCCTAGGCAAGCTATCATGGATGCATGAGGTATTGGCTCACTAATGCATCTAGACTCGATAGGTTTTAGGTCCCCAAGCCTTCAGACTTAGAAACCAAGGGTCATCAATCCCAAGGTTCTTTGTCGGTGGCCCGAGCGATTCCCCAAACACCGCTACGCACACATCGTGTCACGGCTACGTGTTTGAGTGAATCTATCAAAAATCCTCAACCTTCGACTAAAAACTAAAGGCTAACAACCCATAGCTTAAAGCGGAAGATTGAGCGACCCATTGGATCATGTTACACACACATCGTGTCGTGATCACAGTCCAAGTGAGTCGCCTAAAATCCTAATAGGGTGGAGTGGCGTGACAAGCCACTAAAAGAAAAATAAATGAGGGGTAAAAATAATTAAAGCGTATGCACGTATGCTAGTGCCCGTTTGGAGGGGAGGGATCGAGAACCAACGCGAGGCTCTAGGGTACATCCCCCACCCAAATGCAATGCAAAGCGCGGAATAAAACATACATCCAAATAACCAATCATACATACGTGAGTGAGGGAATAGTTTGATACGTGCGCGAGGCGAAAAGTCCTAAAATAGAAAATGCAACCCTAATATCCAAATGCAATGCATAAAAAGGGTAGAAAAGGGAAAAGAATGGCCAAATCAAATGCTTGGACCCACTTAGGAAGTCCCCAGTGGAGTCGCCAATTGTCGCGCCCCACTTTTTGAATGTGTGTGGTGTGTGATCGTGGTGTGTGTTGTGAGTTTGTGTGTGAGATATGAAATGTGAACGTGTGAAAGTGAAAATGATGAAAGGCCATGGGACTTAGGAATGCGACGATTTGGCCAAGTGAAGTTCAAAAAAGGGTTTTAATAAAAATGGAGTCGCCACTTGGTATAGAGTTAGGGTGTACCAAGTCACCCAAAAATGATTTTTGTTTTTGAATGAAAAAAGTAAATAAACCCTTTTAGAGAACTTTTTGGGTCTACGTAACCAAAAGAGGGATCGGGGGTCACATTTGACGAAGGGGAAGGCAAGGATAAAAATCCAAGGCACCCCTTCGACCTAGCCAAGGCTAGTTGCGTGACTTAAACCAATTTTTCCTAATTTTTCTACCCAAGGCATGTATCGCGTATTGGATATGTCTATATGAATGCAAAACGGAAGAAAAAATGCAAACCTAAATTCTAAAATGTCTCTTGTAAGGTTTTTGGTCCCAACCACATGAATTGTGGCGGCCAATAAAGGAAAACCTTATAGAGGTCGATTAATGCAAATGATGGCTAAAGTGCAAGTGTGCAGGTGTATAAAAAGGTGCACGTGTGAAATTGTATGAAAAATCCAAGTGTTTGTGTGCAAGTGTATGAAAAGGTGCATGTGTGAAATTGTATGAAAAAAATCCAAGTGTCTGTGTGCAAGTGTATGAAATATAGTGATAAGTGCATATAGGTGTAATTAAGTGCAATTTTGTGAAGTAGAAATCAAAATGAACAATAAGGAAAGGAAAAGTGATGAGGAAATGTGAATTGGAAAAAAATGAGTAAGTGATAAATGAGAATGAATGAACCTAAAGGAATGCATCAGGTCGGGTATGGGAATGACTCCTAACTTTTCCGACTTCGATTTTCCCTTTGATTAGAAAGCAAAACTAGCGTGCTAAGGCTATCGAGTAGCCACACTCGCTCGTTTCCCTTATCAGAAGGGGACTCTCAAGCAAATGAGCCCTATAACTAGTATGAGATGCAAAACCTAAAAATGAGGGGAAAAAGGGGTTCGAGGAGCATGCCAATGATAAAACTAAGAAAAATGCATGACATGTAGTGAACATGCAAATATGCACTAACAAAAGGGGATGGCCTATTGGGTCTAGCGTTGGACTAGCCCTTTCTATGAATTCCTAATGAAATAATGAGCCACAACTAGCATTGGACTAGTGTGGTGACGTACATTCATCTATCACATTCATTCATGGCTATGGAAAGCGATTAGACATGCCAAACACCCATAAACACATAGCACATAACAATTAGCATGCTCGACTAAATGCAAGGCCCTAACAAAGCAAATTAACACGTAGCAACTAAGCATGCAAGACACATAAGGCAATTAAAGCCCTAACTATTACATTTGCTAGCTAGGCACATGTCTTCAACAGGTCTTCATCGAATGCTCCTCCAAGCCCTATCTATTACAAGCCAAGAGGTGTACACATACCCCATAAAAACATAAAGGGGAAGGGGTAAATGGACCAAATTGCTCGCCAAGCCCTATCTATTACAAGCCAAGAGGTGTACACATACCCCATAATGAATAACTTAAATAAAAAGTAAAAATAAATGAAATAAATGCAAGGAATTAAGGAAAGGCAAGGAAAGCGAAATAGACATGCATATTCACATAACACGTAGGAGCACGTAGGAGAATATAAAGTAAGAAGTGAGAGATAGGGGGTACCTCCCTTGGAATGGAGCTCTAACGGGGTGAAGTCACTTATTCATCCTCCAAAATAATAAAATGGTTAGGGTACCAATTTATTTGACAAATAATCACAAAGGATAAAAATAAACATGAATTTGAATCAATGAAATCATGTTGACAACCTACATTTAAGAAGTCAAAAGAAGAAAGGACTTGATTGCAAAAATTGACAAAATTTTGGGGTCAAATTAAAGAAAAATAAAGTTCAGGGACCTATTCGCAATTAAATTAAGGACCGAATTGAAAGAAGTTGAAAATGTTCAGGGCCACAATACAGTTAAGGAGAAATTCAGGAACTGATTTGCAAAATCGTTTTCTGGTTTCCTAATGGACCAAACCATTGGGCCATTTCCTTTATTTGTTTGGGCCAAAGCTTCCCAGCCCAACGGAAATCCAAAACAAAAAGGAATGGGCCATTTTATTACATTTCTTGGGCCAAAACCCCTCTTAGCCCAACCGAAGCCCAAGCAAAACCCACGGGCTAGCCTATCTTAAGTCCAAGCAAAGTCCAACTAAAAATATGTGTGGGTTTCATCCCTTAACCCCTGTCAACAACCCAGAAAAACAAATCACCAATCCACTTATCAAACCCAAACAATAAGTCCAACCCAAACCTAATCTTGTTTTATGAAAAGCCAACAAGACAAAAACTCAACTAAAAAAACACTAAAATCTGATTATGCATTAAATCTCAGCATTAATCTATCCAAAAAAAGAAAATGAAGGTTTTTGGGTGAAGTTAGTTCAAATTCCAGATTTTTTGGGTCACAGTGGAATTAGGCAGAAAATGAAGGTTTCAATTGCAATTTTTCAGAATTACTTTCAAGCAAGCTACGAAACTTCATCTTCTTCGTTGGGTTTTTACAATTTTCTTAGCTGCCATTTTCATAGATTGTTCAAGCAACACTCACAGTTCCAAGCCAAAACTAACAAATTCATTCCCAAAACCCCCTAAAACTTCAACATTCACACAACTTCACTTTGGGAAGCCAGTCATTGCAGATCAAACGAGGAACCAAATGAGCGAACATGCAACGACAGAGAAATGAAATCAACCTTCTAGTAGCATTTTCGTTTGGGCATTCCGTCGAGCAGGTTGAGGGCATTAAAGATCCTACCAGATTTCTGCTCAAATTGAAACATGACTAACCCAGAAATTTGTTCAAAAACCAAGGAAATCAGTCCAACACTTTATCAGCAACTCAAGAAAGTTAAATCTAATCGATACATGTATGTTCGGCAAATTCAGACAATTCAACAGGGAAAAGTGCACTAAAGCAAAACCACGGGGAATCTGTATCAAAAACTTGAAAAAGAAAACGGAAATCTTAAAGAACAAAGGCAGCTTACAGTGCTCTGCTTGGCAAACTTTCGCCGATAACGACGACGGTGGTTCCAGCGGTGGTGGCGGCTCTGGTTCTTGACGCTGCAATGGCTGACTTGGAACGAGAATCAACAGTTCATCAGTTGAAGGCTACTTCTTAGCAATCGCTGCAGAGGTTGCGACAGAGGAGGAGGCTGACGAGGTAGTTGGAAGAGGGGTGGTTATGGTGGAATTTGACGTTGTGGTGGCGAATGGCGGTAGTGAAAGTTGAAAGGTGCGGCAGAGGTGGACTCGGCGAGGCGGTGACGGCATGAGCGGCGGTGGTTCCGGCAACTCTTCGGATGGACTCCCCTGCTTTCCTCCCTCTGTTTTCCTTTCCAGCTGCAAGCTGTAGCCGTTGCCCAGATTTCCCCATTGAAGATTTGAGGGCTCCGTGAAGGGAAGCCAAGGGCGCCGCCTCCTGCTGCCTTTCTCTTTTTCTGTTTTTAGCTTCATCCGTTTCAGCCCGAAGCCGCCCGAAGCCCATTGCTCTGCTTTTCTCATTTTTGCTCCTACCTTGCTCTGTTCTTCCGCTAGCCTTCCTCTCTGTTTGTTTTTCATCAGCCCCCTTTGCTCTCTATTCCCTTTTTTTGTTCCCAGATTTTCTATGTTTTTTCTTACTCTTTTCCTTCGTCCGTAGTCTTTCTCCCTTAGCCCTCTTTGGCTTGCGGCTGTTCTTATTTTTTAAAGGCATCCCCCAAAGAAACCAAACCTAAGATCAAAGGCTAAGATCTCATCCTCCAAAAATAGGCTTATGTGCAAAAAATAAAATAAAATAAGATAAAGTAAAACCTAACATCGAAACAAATTAAATTAAAAATTAAATGATTAAATTTTAATTAAACGATAAAATGACTTAGAAAATAATAATAAAAATAAAAATGAAATTAATCAAAAATAGAAATAATAGTAAACAAAATTCCTTAAAAATTTGGTGTCTACAGGAATGGACAAGTGTCATGTAACCTACTATTCATCACCTTTACTAAATACCAAAAATTGACCAAAATCATCTTCATTTCTCTAGCATCTTGGCCGAATTATTGAGAAGAAAAGAAGAGAGAAAGCTTGATATAGGCAACCCTAGGGGAAGACCCTCCTAGAACCTCCCAACCTTGTAATTATCAGAGTTGGATCTTTTCTCCCAACAGAAATTGAACTCGATTGTTCTCATGAACTCAAGACCTCTGACACACAAAGGTAATCAGCAACCTTAAGCAAATAAGGATGGATGAAGAGACACCACGATTAGGGAACAAGCTAATCGATAAAGTCTGATTTGAATCCTAAGCTATGAACTCAAGAATTCAAGAGTAAGTTCGGTTAAGAACTTGAAGGAAAATTTCTCACGATTTCTGGTTGTAATAATCTGTCCTTTACTCTTACAAGAGGTACCTTTTATAGGCTAAAACTAGGGTAAAAATCCGGCCCACATAAACCTGGAAGAAATTCGGTCCACACAAAGAGCTTAAAGAGCCAGTTCTTTAAGGCTTTCCGATAAGGCCCAATAAGTAATAAAATACTAAACGCCTAACAACTACTAAACTAGACAGTCTTAAAACAACTACCAACTAAGCTAACAAATATGAGATCATTCCTTCGCTTCCAACGTACAAGTGAACAAAGTAACTTCATGGTCCATCGAATCTTCAAACCTAGCTTGCTCATTGCTTGTATGGTGAATGATCAAGGCTCGTAAAGCTTCCTTCACCTTCTTGGTTCTTGATCTTGTCATCGGACCACCAATGTTGATCAAAGGGTCCTTGACCCAAGGTTGGAGTTGTTGTGCGCCCGTATCCGCATCATTCCCTCCCTCTTCGAAAGGATTCGTCCCCGAATCTTCAAAGTCTGTATCAAAGTCAAAAGGGGATAGGTCAGACACATTAAAAGATGCGCTTATGCCATACTCACTTGGAAGTTCCAATTTGTAGGCATTGTCGTTGATCCTCTCTAGTACACGAAAAGGTCCATCTCCTCTTGGATGTAACTTGGTCCGTCGAGATGCAGGAAACCTTTCCTTCCGCATGTGCACCCAGACCCAATCACCGGGTTCGAATACAACATGTTTTCTACCCATATTCGCATGTTGTGCATATTGCGCATTTTTCTTCTCAATTTGAGCTCGAACTCTCTCATGCAAGGTCCGAACAGCCTCTGCATTTTTGACACCATCTGCGCTTAAACACTCATCAACAGGAATATGTGATAAATCTAGAGGGGTTAGCGGCTGAAACCCATAAACAATTTCAAAAGGAGAATGATTAGTAGTAGAATGAGTGGTTCGGTTATATGCAAACTCAGCGATAGGCAAACATTCTTCCCACTTCTTCAAGTTCTTTTGAACAATGGCTCGAAGTAAAGCACCAAGGGTTCGATTGGTTACCTCAGTCTGACCATCCGTTTGGGGATGACTAGAAGTAGAAAACAGCAACTTAGTTCCCAACTTTCCCCAAAGTGATTTCCAGAAATAGCTTAAGAATTTCACATCCCTATCACTTACAATAGTACGCGGTACTCCATGCAATCTAACCACATCCTTGAAGAATAAATCAGCAACATGGCGCGCATCATTTGTTTTCCTACAAGGGATAAAATGAGCCATTTTAGAAAATCTATCCACGACAACAAAGATACTATCCATACCTCTAGAAGATCTTGGTAAACCAAGCACAAAATCCATGGATAAGTCTGTCCAAGGAGCATGAGGTACGGGTAGAGGAGTATACAATCCATGAGGGTTACTCCTTGACTTTGCCTGCTTACACTTTAAACACTTATCACAAATGTTAGCAATGTCACGCCTCATTTTAGGCCAATAAAAATGTTCATGCAAAATGTCAAGAGTTTTATCAATACCGAAATGTCCCATCAACCCTCCACCATGAGCTTCTCTAACAAGTAATTCCCTAAGCGAACAATTGGGAATACATAGGCGATTTTCTTTGAACAAGAAACCTTCATGCCTATAGTACTTTTGAAATGCAGCATGTTCACAAGCTTGAAACACATTAGAAAAATCGTCATCATGTGCATACATGTTTTTAATGTGCTCAAAACCAAGTAGCTTAGTGCTCATGTTAGTGATCAAAGTATACCTCCTAGACAATGCATCCGCAACGACATTATCTTTCCCCTTCTTATACTTAATGATGTACGGAAAGGAATCAATAAATGCAATCCACTTCGCATGTCTTTTATGCAACTTTCCCTGACCCTTAAGGAATTTAATTGATTCATGATCAGTATGTATCACAAATTCCTTAGGCATAAGATAATGCTGCCACACTTCAAGAGCACGCACAACAACATACAATTCTTTATCATAAGTAGGGTAATTAAGAGCTCCCCCACTCAACTTTTCACTGAAATATGCCAAGGGTCTATGATTTTGATGTAAGACAGCCCCTATGCCGATCCCATTAGCATCACATTCAACTTCAAACGTCACATCAAAATTAGGCAAAGCAAGAATAGGTGCTGAAGTTAACAAATCCTTAAGCCTATTAAATGACTCTTCTTGCTCTTTTCCCCATTGAAACCCCACATTCTTTTTAATTGTCTCATTCAAAGGTGCTGCAATAGTACTAAAGTCTTTAACAAATCTCCTATAGAAACTTGAAAGACCATGAAAAGACCTTACTTGAGACACATTGGTTGGAGTCGGCCACTCTAAGATGGCTTTTACCTTGGCGGGATCAACACGTATGCCATTTGCACCAATAATATATCCAAGGAAATTAACTTCAGGAGTGCAGAAGACACATTTTTCCATGTTAGCAAACAACCTATTTTCACGCAAGGCACTTAAAACAAGTCGCAAATGCTCAACATGTTCATCTAAAGACTTGCTAAAGATCAATATATCATCAAAATAAACAACAACAAACTTCCCAAGAAAATGCCTTAAAACATGGTTCATTAACCTCATGAAAGTACTTGGAGCGTTTGTTAAGCCGAAAGGCATCACAAGCCACTCATAAAGACCATACTTTGTTTTGAAAGCAGTTTTCCATTCGTCTCCTTCCTTTATCCTTATTTGATGATAACCAGATCTTAAGTCAATTTTAGTGAAAATGATTGCCCCATGCAATTCTTCTAACATATCATCTAACCTAGGAATAGGATGACGATACTTAACAGTAATTTTATTAATTGCACGACAATCTGTACACATTCTCCAAGTCCCTTCTTTCTTAGGCACTAAAATGACTGGAACTGCACAAGGACTAAGAGATTCACGTACCTGGTCCTTTTCAAGGAGGGAATCGACTTGCCTTTGGATTTCCTTTGTTTCCTCCGGATTTGCTCTATAGGCTGGTCGATTTGGGAGAATTGCTCCAGGAACAAAGTCGATTTGATGTTCGATACCTCGAATTGGAGGTAATCCTTTTGGTAGTTCCTCCGGAAACACATCCTTGAATTCCTGCAAAAGAGAGTAGATTGCACTAGGAAGAGAATCGGTTATGCCTAGTGTGTAAAAAGAAGAATAATCAGCTTCCCTGTACAGAAGTACTATGAGAAGACTTTGTGCATTCAAAGCCCTACCTACCTCACGCACACTTGCATAGAAGCTCTTTTTGTTCACTTTCAAGCTCTCGGCCTCACTAAGTTTTTTTCCACTCGAATTTTCTTTTTCACTCAACTCGGCCTCTACTTTCTTTTTTTCCTCATCCTCAGGCACATTCGGCTTTTTCTTTGCCTCTCTCAGTTGCCTTTTCTCTCGCTCTTTTCTTAGATGCAATTGTTCCTCATACACTTGTGTAGGTGTCAAGGGTGAAAGAGTGATCTTGAGGTTGTCCATAATGAACTTATACTTATTAGTGAGTCCAATATGATCAGCCTGCCGATCATACTCCCACGGACGCCCTAACAAGACATGACTAGCTTGCATAGGAATTACATCACATAAAACTTGGTCCTTGTATCGACCAATAGAAAAAGCGATTAAAGCTTGTTTGGTCACCTTGACTTCCCCCCCATCATTTAACCAAGATAGTCTATAGGGTTTAGGGTGGTAAGTCCATGGAAGGTGCTTTTGCTCGACAAAGTCAGCAGCTACGCAATTAGTACAAGAGCCACTATCAATGATCATGAGACATACCTCATCTCCAATTTTGCATCTCGTATGAAAAATGTTGGTCCGTTGGAGATCATCTTCTTGAGCTTGTGCATTTAGCACTCTCATAGTCACCATAGTTCGAGCCACGGGGTCCTCTTCTATTTCAACCAGGTCAGCATCCTTCCCCTCTTCTTCAAGCGGTGGTATGTCCGCATATTCCTCCTCTCCTTCGCTTTGCCACATTCCTTCTTCATTCATGTACATGATGCTTCGGTTAGGGCATTGAGCCATGAGGTGGCCAATTCCCTTGCATTTGAAACATGCCTTTGGCTGGTTGGTAGACGTATTGACCCTTGGAAGGGCCGGCCGCGGGGTTGGTTTAGAAGGAGTTGCACTCGGATGGAACGGTTGCTCCATTCGCCTGTTTTCCCTTTCTTTATTGCCTTGCCTCGGGCAAGCATTGGATGTTGGCAATTGATCTCTTCTCCAAGGTGTGGAAGAGGATGTAGTGGTTCGGCCACTAGGTGTCTTTATAGGTAAGGCTTGCCTTTCCACCTTCTCTGCATAAGACACCATTTGTTGTAGCTCAAAGTGGTCTTGAAGCTCAACCTTCTTCCGAATTTCAGGATTTAATCCATTAAGGAATCTTGCCATGGTTGCTTCCGAATCCTCTTGTATATTGGCCCTTATCATTGCTACCTCCATTTGTTTGTGGTACTCATCAACCGAACTGGACCCTTGGGTGAGTCGTTGGAGCCGATTGTACAAGTCCGTGGTGTAATGGAAGGGTACAAATCGTTTCATCATCACTTGCTTCATTTCAGCCCAAGTGTCAATTGGTTGTTCCCTATTTCTCCTCCTTGTGGCACATACTTGCTCCCACCAAATGGATGCATGATCTTCAAATTCAATAGCCGCAAGTTTCACCTTTTTCTCTTCGGAGTAATTGTGGACTTCAAACACTTGCTCAACTCTCCGAACCCAGTCTAAATAAGTTTCAGGATCATTTTTCCCATGAAAGGTAGGCATCTTAGTCTTGATGGAACCAAGATTGTCATCGGTTCTCCTAGGTCGGCCTCGACCTTCCCTCGCTCCCTCTTGGCTTCTCCTTGATCGAAATGAGGTGTGAGAATGATACCCCTCATCATCCGCATCATGATCAGCACTCTGAACACTCGAAACCCTATGGTGTGTATCTCCGGTACCTTGCATCTCAATGGCAGCCAACCTGTCGGATATTTGTGCCATCGCAAATTCATGTTTCTCCATCGCAAATTCATGTCTCTCCGCTTGTTTTTGAAGAGTTTGGAGCACCAGTTTGAGTGACACGTCGGTCTCAGACGGCTCAGGCATGTTCCCCTCTTGAGACATATTGTCTAACCTGCAAAACAAGTGTATCCTAGTCTACCTTGCAAAGCACTCGTGTATCACTCAAGGAAAACACACTCACTCTCAATTTTCCTTCTCGAAGTTCTTAAGACAACTCAACTCTCAAAAATTCCAGAATTAATTACCCTATAAGCAAGTAACAAGACACAAAGCAAAATTTTACAAATCTTAGAAAAACTCTACCCGAAGCTGGAATTTTTTTTTTGAGCTGTTGTTTTGCTGAGTTTCTGGTCAGTACTTTGGAAGGTAAATGGTGTTTCTGGAGTGCTCAAACAATCTATGAATCAGTCCTCAAATTTCAGTCAAATCGGATTGCAAAACTAGCTCAACCGATTTTAGAAACTCAAGAACTCCCAAGGCGGTTTGGGGCTAAGGTGTTTGGTTTGGTTTTGAAAACAGAATCTGGTGTGTTTGGGGCTGGTGAGGTCGTTTGGGGTCTTTGGAATTCAATCAAGATTGGAACTCAAGAGTTGGAAACCAATCAAGATTAGGAAACTCAAGTTTTGGGAAATCAACCAAGATTTGGAGATTAACCAAGATTTGGGAACCCACCAAGAATTGGAAACTCACGATTTTTTTGGAAACTTGATTTCCTTTGTATGAGAGCCAATTCCTTCTCTTCTTCCTTTTTTTTTTCTTTTTTTTTCCGGCTCTTCAAGGAACACAAATTCAGATCACACCAACAAGTTCAAGAAAACGGATGAAAGGTTATGCCAATTCCAAGAAATCCCTAGTTCTTGGTTTATTGTTCAAGAATTTTCAAAATAAGACTTGGTGGTCCAAGAACTTCAAGAATTTGTTCAAGAAGCTCAAGAACTTCCCCAAATTGCGTTGTGGTATTTAGGGTTTGCAAGAACAACAACCAATTCTCAAGAAATAGGCAAAACAGAATTTCAGCAATACTCAAAAGAAAATTCCAGCAATACTCTAGCAACTTGAATACTAAAACAAGATAAGATACGTGACTCTTTTTTTTTTCTTTTTTTGTCTTTAAACCCTAACAACCCAAACACAAATATAACAAACCCAAGAACTTGGACAGAAAACACAAAAAGACAACACCCAAACAGTTTTTTTTTTGACTCGGATGAACAGTAACGTGAACAGTACGCTACAGTATGATGAACAGTATTTCGGAATAGTAACGATGAACAGTAATCGCTACAGTTTTTTTTTTTTGACAAAAAGACAACTAACAAGATATGAACAACTTCAATTAAAAGAGAATTAACCTGATGCTCTGATTACCAACTGATATAGGCAACCCTAGGGGAAGACCCTCCTAGAACCTCCCAACCTTGTAATTATCAGAGTTGGATCTTTTCTCCCAACAGAAATTGAACTCGATTGTTCTCATGAACTCAAGACCTCTGACACACAAAGGTAATCAGCAACCTTAAGCAAATAAGGATGGATGAAGCGACACCACGATTAGGGAACAAGCTAATCGATAAAGTCTGATTTGAATCCTAAGCTATGAACTCAAGAATTCAAGAGTAAGTTCGGTTAAGAACTTGAAGGAAAATTCCTCACGATTTCTGGTTGTAATAATCCGTCCTTTACTCTTACAAGAGGTGCCTTTTATAGGCTAAAACTAGGGCAAAAATCCGGCCCACATAACCCTGGAAGAAATTCGGTCCGCACAAAGAGCTTAAAGAGCCAGCTCTTTAAGGCTTTCCGATAAGGCCCAATAAGTAATAAAATACTAAACGCCTAACAACTACTAAACTAGACAGTCTTAAAACAACTACCAACTAAGCTAACAAGTATGAGATCATTCCTTCGCTTCAAACGTACAAGTGAACAAAGTAACTTCATGGTCCATCGAATCTTCAAACCTAGCTTGCTCCTTGCTTGTATGGTGAATGATCAAGGCTCGTAAAGCTTCCTTCACCTTCTTGGTTCTTGATCTTGTCATCGGACCACCAATGTTGATCAAAGGGTCCATGACCCAAGGTTGGAGTTGTTGTGCGCCCGTATCCGCATCAAAGCTTCTTCAATTTTCCTTCCTTTCTTGCTTGAATCTTGCAAACCTACCATTTAAATTCCAAATTCCTCCACAAAAGTGAGTTGATAAGCTAGTTTAAGGCTTTTAGTGGAGCCATTTGTGAAGAACAAGCTCTAGTTATCTTGGAGTTGCAAAGGTGAGTTGTCTAGATATCTTCCTTCTCATGATAATAATGATCAATTAAGGGTTTCTAGTGGTGAAGCATGTCATTTTGTGGATTATTTCTTAAGTTATGGTTGAGTTGTCTAATTTTCCTATTTATTGAGGATTTTCTTGTTTTTATATGTTTCTTATGGGTTGGCCATGAATGATGGCTTGGAATGGTCTAGAATGAAGCTTTAGTGCGTAAATTGTAGCTAAATGCGGAAAATTTCCATGTTGTGCGGAAAAATTCCAGATTAGGGTTTCAATTTCCCCTATTCTGCCCGGTACTGTTACCCCTAGTTAGAGGACGAATTGGCCTTAGTAAAAAACATGAAAGTTGTAGAAAATGATGTTTTATAGTTTCCTACAAAACTTCAGCCCAATCGGAGTAACGTAGCCTAAGAAAAGACAGAAATACCCTTGCATCCCTGTTTCTGTCCGAAACTGATAATCAGCTTCTGTAATTGCTTAGTTTGACCAGGAATACTACTTATTTGGTTGTTGTTATTCTTGGTTTTGATGATCACAAAGTAATTTGAAATGTTTATACTAATCAAGAAAGTGAACACTTTGATCAGGTCTGATGGAACAAAGAAAGCATATGTTCGTTTATCTCCTGACTACGTTGCTTTGGATGTGGCAAACAAGATTGGAATAAAATGAATGAATTTAGTCATTGTTTTGTTCCAATCAAAGATACTGTCCTTTAAGTATGACAATTTTGCTATTCTTGGTATTTTGAAATGTATCTAACCTTCTTCGATTATAAGTGTCTTTACATATCAAAAAATCAGGTATGAATAGGTCATGAAATGCATTTCAACCAAAAGAAGAAGCAAAAACAGGATACTCACGTCGGACGGCCGAAAGGAATCTGTCGGACGTCCGAAAGGATAAAGAGCATCAAGAAGGAAGCTCTGTCGGACGCTCGTGAGGAAGCATCGGACGTCCGGAAGGATCGGACGCTTGCCATCGGACGCTCATCAACCGCATCGGACATCCGAAAAATTCCAAGCTGACTTGCCAACTCTCTGCCTACGATCGGACGCTGCGGTGTCGGACGATCAAGACGCATCGGACGTCCGAACGTCAACTTGGATGCCATCGGACGATTGGTTCGGACGATGATTTGATCGTCGGACGTCCGACAGCCCCAACGGCTAGTTGACTCTTCAGCTGTCTTCTATCCGTTGGAAGCATTGATGAAGCCCATTTCTGGTTCCCTTTAAAATCAAACTGGTCTGAACGAAGTAGGGACTTTTGCACACTTTGTTTACAAGATCTCAAGAGATATTTTAGCTAGAAAATAGTCTCCAAAGCTAGATTTGTTTTAAAGTGGTGTGAATTTCTGGTGAGCATTTCTTTTGTGATTGAAAGGATCTTTAGTGTAGCTTTGTTGAGGGTTTTCTGAGTGATTGTAAAACTTCTTAGCTTGACTAAGTGAGGCTTGGGGCAAGGAGGAAGTGCTCCCTCCATTGTACATCTAGTTGATCGTCTTCCATCAAAGAGAAGTTGCTCTTCCTAGTGTGTGGTCTTCAAGTTTGAGGATAGCTTGGTAGACACTTGGTTTGATTCCCCAAATTTACTTTTCTGTTTAATAAAATTCTCATTGCTTGTTTATACTTGTGTTTCTGATCAATATAGCTCTTGTCTTCTACTCTACTTGGTTGATCATTACTAGAAAAGAAGGAAATTTTCATTTAGCAAAAATTGTCTAAATCTGATTAAGATTTTGAATAACCCAATTCACCCCCCCCTCTTGGTTGTCTTTGGGACTTACAATTGGTATCAGAGCTTGGTCTCCTTGAGATTAAGCTCTAACGGCTTGGAGTAAAGATGACAACCAGTCATGCTATGTTTGTTGAGGGGCAATCTGTTACTAGGCCTCCCATGTTCAGTGGCTCTAACTATGTTAGCTGGAAAGAACGGATGATTATCTTTTTACAATCTATTGATATTGAACTATGGTTTATTGTGAGTGAAGGACCGCATGAAGGCTAACTTTCTTGATGCAGATACAGGGCTGCTTCGGCCAAAAATGAGAGCTGAAATGAACTGCTCAAGACAGGACTAACCTCACATTGAATGCCAAGGCCATGAATGTTCTTTATAGTGCCTTTAGATTCAAATTGAATCAATTAGAGTGAAAGGCTGTAAATCAGCCAAAGAAATGTGGGATAAGTTAAGAGAAATCCATGAGGGTGGTGACAATGTGAGAGAACAGAGAAAGGCCATCTTGGTCACAAAGTATGAATCTTTTAAGATTGAACCTCTTGAGGATATTGACAAAATGTTTTGCAGGTTCACTGACTTGATCAAAGATCTCGAGGTGTTGGGCAAACAGTACACCTTGGGAGAAAAGAACAGAAAAATTCTCAATGCATTGGGCAAAGAATGGGAAAATAAAGTGACTGCAATAGAGGAGGCTAAGGATTTAAGTTCTGTGCCTATTGAATTTATCATTAACTCACTAACCTCTTATGAATTAAAACTGAAATCAAAAGTGCAGGAGGAAGAGGATGCTAGAGCAAAAAGAAATATTGCTCTAAAGATTACTCAAAGTGAAGATGATCCAGCTCACTTGGATGATGAAGATTCGGATGGGTTGCGATAATTGATCTTGCTTCTCTCACAAGAGGCTTTCCAAACGATCCTTGAATAAAAGGAAGTTCAGAATGGAGGAACCTAGCAATCATTCCAAAATTAATTCCTCAAATTGCAAGGAACAAAGGAAAACAAGAATTCAACAGAAGCAAGTGGGACAAATGCTAATGAATGTGGACAGCCTGGACCACTATGCAAACGATTGGCCCCATGAAGAAAAATGAAAGATGGAAAAGCTGATCGAAAGCCAAGATTCAACAACTTCCAGATTACTTGGAATGAATGCAACTCTGAAGGGGAAGTTGAAGAAGAGGAAGAATCAGCTCAAATGACCTTCATGGCTATAGGAGATAATGAGGTAACTTCCATACACTCTCAATCTGAAAGTGATGATGAAGAAGATGATGATCTTGAATCATTTGTTGAAAAACTGCATAATGCTTTGAAGGAATCTTATGATAAGAACAAGCAGCTAAAACAGAAAATTGCTTTTCTCATTCATGAAAATGCATGTCTCCTTCAACAAAATAAACAACTAAAAACTGACAATGAATGTCTTGTAAGAGCTGGATTTGATGTTCAGAATGAGCTTGATAGAAAGACAAATATTTGTAAATTGCTGAAGGAAAGACATGGTGATTTAAAAAGGAGAATGGACAAATTGGATGAGACGTTGAAAGCAAGAAAGCAGGAGTTTATCAAAAGGAACATGTCACCTACACATCCTACTA